>NC_135861.1:31753461-31853461 GCF_031162955.1 Sander vitreus | reverse complement strand
TGTGTGGAAAGCGGTTGCACAACAGCTGAAATGTTTTTGTGCACAAACGTAGTGTGTAAACTTTTTGGAGACAACCAAAAAAAATATTGACTTCTTTTGAAATAAGATTTTCCAGTTTTGTACGTTTTCATTTGTTTTTCTATATTAAGAAAAACACAAATATTGAACAGGTGGCAGAGGCCACGAAATGGTTGCCAAGTGACTTAATCTGGTTGCCAAGGGCAACCGGGCAGCCATTACTGTCGAGCCCTCAAGAATGCAAATAAAACAAAATTATGTTATTATTATGTTATTAGACATGCACAACAGGACCAAAACAATAAAAATAAATGTTCTTTCCATACTACTAGTTGTAGTAACACCAAAACAATTTTATGAACAGGATAATGGATTTCAAGATTCAGATGGGGGGGTTGAAGGCCAAGAATTATATATAAATTTTACAACTGTCTAAAAAACAAGGGGTAAGTACTGCCATGCTTAACAGACTATAAGGCGGCGCAGTTAAGATCACTAGTATGCTGCTGTAACCCAAAGTATATAGCTAAATGGAAAGCCTTGAACATTTTGCAGCTGGATATACCCTTGCAATCTGTATTGGGTAGCAAAACTTTGTATGAGCAGCATACATTTTGATCATATTAAAATCTTAAGATTCTAAAATAAATAAATAAAATTAAGATCTAAGATGGCGCCGCGGACGGTCGACTCAGTGTGTTGGTGCACGTGGTTTTGTTTTGTTTTTTGTTTTAACTCTTTTTGCGATGGTACCCGGAGCTCTTTCACCAGAGAAGAGCTTGTGAACATCAGGGGAACAACACCAGAGGACTTATTTCCTATTTTTCTTCTCCCTACACTGGGAATTTTGGACATTCTGGTCAAAGGTAAGCTCACCTTTGCTCACGCAGTGAAACGCCGGAGGAGAGGGAAACGGGCCGGTGCGCTTGTGCATCTCCGACAGCGAGGTAGTGTTCATTTTGTCACCTATTTTTAATTTAGTCTTAGTCTTGTGCCAAATGTCCTGTTAGTTTTAGTCATATTAAGTCATTCACATATCTTTTTTTGTTAGTCGACTACAAGTCTCGTCATTTTAGTCTAGTTTTAGTCAAAAGAGAACTCAAGTTATCTATCTTGTCTTGAGATTATTTCTGATAACCATTTCAGTCAAATAGTGTTTCACACATCTCAAATATTGGTTAAATGTCATAATTACCTGACAAAATACACTTGTTGAATGAATTTTTGTTGAACGCGTCTGGTTTTATACCGAGCCTCTTCCTTTATGCAAATACAATCGTACACAGACATTTGTTAGATAAGCGCCCAAAACAGGCACTGCACTAGTTCTATCTCATGATGAAAAAGTAGAGACGATTGTAGACAAAAATTAAGAGAGATTTTATCTTAGTTTTTATTTTATGCAAAACATTTTAGTCTTGTCTTTTTTCGTCAACAATAATGCATGTTAATTTAGTCTTAGTCAGCGTTTTGGTGCAGTCTCCTCATTGTCTCGTCTTAGAAAAAAAGGTCGTTGACGAACATATTTTGTCTCGTCTCGTCTGACGAAATTAACACTACAGCGAGGATTACGTACACTGTTACTCTAACGTGTGTTCACTGCCCAACAAACTGGAGGAATTACAACTGCTGTTGGGGAAAAACAGGGACTTTTCTTCATCTACTTTTTTGTGCTTCATGGAGACTTGACTTTGTGTATTAATACCGGACTCTGCGCTGCAGCTGTCAGACTTCCAACTACCGTATTTTCCGGACTATAAGTCACACTTTTTTTGATACTTTGGCTGGTCCTGCGACTTATAGTCAGGTGCGACTTATATATCAAAATATATATAATTTAACATGTTATATGTTATTTCATGCTGAAAACATTACCGTCTACAGCCGAGAGAGGCGCTCTAGGCTTGTGACAACTATATGCTGCTCCTAAAGACAACTGAGAAAGAAAAGAAACTGCAGGCAGTAAACTACGCAGCCGAAAACGGTAATCGAGCAGCAGAACGAAAGTTTGGAGTGAGTGAGAAACTTGTTAGGGACTGGCGAAAAGGTCTTACTGCAATGAAGAAAACAAAGAAAGCTAGTCGCGCGCTGAAATCCAGATGGCCAGAGCTGGAGGAACGAGTCCACAGATGGGTGCTTGAACAACGTGCTGCTGGGAGAGGCTCGTCAACAGTGCCGTTACGTTACGTTAACATACCGGACACCTACCGTTTTCAGCCCCTTATTCTGTGTGCTATTGTGTAGTTTAATAACTTGCCTTTCCAGATTAAATGTCTGTTCTTGGTCTTGGATTTTGTGAAATAAATTTCCAAATAAATGCGATTTATAGTCCAGTGCGACTTATATATGTTTTTTTCCTCTTCATAACGGATATTTTGACTGATGCGACTTATACTCCGGAGCGACTTATAGTCCGGAAAATATGGTATACGGAGCGGACAGAGACATGGAACTTTCCGGCAAAACTAAAGGTGGAGGAATCTGTTTCTACATCAACGGCGGTTGGTGCAACGACGTGACAGTGACCCAGCAGCACTGTTCTCCTGACCTGGAATCTTTCATCATAAACTGTAAGCCTTTTTATTCACCCCGTGAGTTTGCTTCATTCATTCTGGTCGGTGTTTACATCCCGCCGCAGGCCAACATGCAGGTCGCACAGCGCATTCTCACCGACCAGATGCTGTGTATGGAGCGGACCAACCCGGACTCCTTAGTTATTGTCCTTGGTGATTTTAACAAGGGAAACCTCACTCACAAACTCCCTAAATTCAGACAGCATATTACCAGAGAGGAGAACATTCTGGATCACTAATAGGCCACAGTCAGGGATGATTATCACGCCGTCCCCCGTGCTGCACTGGGACACTCTGACCACGTCATGGTCCACCTAATACAGGCAGAAACTAAAGCTCTGCAAACCTGTACTGAGGACATCAAGGAATTAGACCAGTGATGCTGTGGAGGCTCTCCAGACGTGTTTGGACTCTACTGACTGGGACGTGTTCAGGACTGCTACCAACAGTCTGGATGAGTACACAGAGGCTGTGACGTCAACGTCATACATCAGCAGTGAGGACTGCTGTTTTCCATCATGCACCAGGATTACAACAATGACAAACCCTGGTTCACAGCCAAACTCAGGTTGGATAAGGAAGAGGCCTTCAGGAGTGGGGAAAAGACAGATTTAGAGAGGCGAAGTACAAGTTTAGCAAGGCGGTGAAAGTGGCTAAACGGCGGTACTCTGAGAAGCTCCAACACCAGTTCTCAGCCAATGACTCTGCGTCTGTATGGAAAGGGCTCAGGCAGATCAGCAACTACAAGCCTAAAGCCTCCCACTCCATCAACGACCGACGCCTAGCCAACGACCTGAACGAGTTCTACTGCTGCTTTGAAAGACAAAGGGACAGTCCTGAAACCATCCCCCACAACACCTCCCAACAGCTCCAGCTACAGTACATCACCTCCACCTCCCCCACCTCAACCAATGCCCACCTTAAAGGTTGAACAGAGCGGAGCTGCTGACAGATGCTGCTCCTCTGTGCGCATTTAGGCAGATGCGTCTTACGTCACACAGAAAATGTTTTACACAATGCGTACAGGATGGCGCCTAGAAATGTTTGAATTACATCAGGTGTGCTGATGCTTTTCAAACTCTGTTTCCCCGTCGAGATCTGTTATTTATTCGGTTTGGAAATCCTACGATTTCTACAAAGCTAACGTTAGCTTAAGTTGGCTGACTGACTAAACAGTGAGGGATTAAAACTTCAGTGACTCTTAACGTTATGGACCTTGATGCTAGACGCGTCACTGTCGTGCTAAGGTTAAATCACACTCTCTCGTCTAATATAGCTTATATGTGTTACATATGATCAAACATGAGATAAGTCTCATAACTGGAATATTCATGTCCAAAAAAACACAAACATGCTAGCTCCATGGGTTCAGCGATAGCAGCGTCCATAGCAACCACTAGCGGTTTATCAGCGGTGGATTGAGTCATGAAAATGAACATTCTGATTAATAGTGGATGGATTGTGGGTGAAATAATGTATAATCAATGAGGAAAATATTACTGTGAACATAGCAGGGACAAAAATGTAGAAATAAATGTAACACATTCATTTATTTCTTTATTATTTTATTTATTTCAGCATTGTTATTCTTTTATTTATTTATACATTTATTTCTGTATTTCTGTATTCATTCATTTATTACCGCATATATGTATTAATTAATTTATTTATATCTGCATTTATTTATTTCTGCATTTATTTATTTATTCCTGTATTTATTAATACATTTACTTATTGAGTAAGTCAAGTTCCGTCCTCCATACTAACCCTAACTGAGCTAACCGGCCACATATGAGCAGCATTCTCTTTAGTTTAAATTAGGGCTGTCAAAATAACGCGTTAATTTCGATTAATTAATCTGAGAAAAAATTCGTATTAATCTATTCCATATTGACGTTTGCATACAGACGAAAATCTGGTGCCACTGATATGTCTGTGCTTCTCTCTGCTGCTCTGAAACAGACGTTACAGGAAACACAAACCCCGCTGCATGTGACGCTAGTTAACACAATACTCAACAGCAGCTAACGTTAGCCTACCGCTAGCTAGTAGCTGGAATAAACACAGTTAAAATGCTGACAGCTAACGCTAAACGGTGTAAAGTTTGACTGTTTTACTTTTGAGGATTCAACACCGGTATGTAACAATCTGCAGCTGCCGTCGGAGAAACAACACAGGTGGTGCGTTCAATGAAACTGGTAAACTACAGCCTCGTGGTGCATTTGAAGTTATTGTAAATGTCCTTTTCCTATCTGGTTGTTGTTTTTGCTGTTCAACAGCAATTTACTAGTGAAATAAGTTATTGTTTATGTTGTTAAACATTATTATTAAATCATTTCATTTTGACCATATGGCCTTAGCAATAAACAAGCCGTTCTTTAATGCCACCAACTGTTGTTTAGTACCCTTTTTTTTTCTCTTTTCTTTTTTTACTTTCTTAAAAAGTATCGGTTCAGGCACCGTTAATTATGTATGTGATTAATTTCGATTAATTAATCACAGAGTATGTAATTAATTAGATTACATTTTTTAATCGATTGACAGTCCAATTTAAATCAATGGACTAAAGTTCCCCTTAAAATCTGGTTTAAGGAATGTAAATTATCCCCTCGAAAACGAGATGATACATCTCAAGGGGTTTATCCTAATAAACTAATTTTGAACATTACTTTAAAGCTCCATTGTGTAATGTTTTGAGTTGATTTTTAGCAAAAAAAACTTTGTTCTTTCACAAATATGTGCTCATTCATGTGTAATTACTTCCACCAACTAATCAAAGTATTCTCGTAAGTGTAGAATCTGCCATTCAGAATCATTCAGAATACATACGAACGAGTCGCTCGAATGACGGCCGCCATGTTGCGCCTTCAAAATACATTAGCCAAAGAGGGACATACCTCCGCCTTTCGTGCTTTTACACAGTGGTACCGTGACAAATGCCAGGGAGGGGGAGAAGATTACTTGCGAGTTGCGACTGCCGGCAGATTTAAAAAAGCCTGTTGAAGATGGAGGACATGTAACGGAGTCGCCAAGGAAGTTAAAAAGAGAATTAAAACGACAACGCGACAGGCAAAGCAACAAAACCAAAGTTAATATTGGAGTGGCTTTTCCAAGATGGAAAGAGCTCATAAGGAGCAAGAATTTTAAAAGGGACGCCGAAGTTGCCTGCTTTCTTCTCAAAAGGTAATTCTGCCTATTTGTGTAAATTCGAAGTTTTATAGTTGCTTGGCTAACTATAGCATGGTTGTGCATAACGCTAGAACGACGTCTAGGATACTTTTCCTCGCGTCAAGGATGAAAAAGGATTGTCTACCTTGTAACATAAACGTAATTATATGTGTCGTGATTTCCTTGGCAGGCAACTCACATCATGTGCAGTTGTAACACAGACTAGCTACAGCTAGAACAGCTGCGTGTAAATGGAGATACTAAGAGGTAATTTAGTTTTTATTGACATTGTTCATACTGCTCAGAAAAATATATTAAAAACACAAACCTCCGTTGCTTCTCTCCTACGCTGTAAACATTGCCTTACACTATTAATCTCGTACAATATGCAGAATAACAATAGCACTGATACTTTACTGACATTAGCTTGGATATGTTTGGGAACCTGATAGCTAATGTTAGCAATGAAATGGTACCAAAATAACGAAAATGTAAAACTATTATTACACTCTAAGGAACACCCACGGATGAAGTCGTACTTCTTGGAATAAAACGACCATCGTAGGAGTTAAAACGCACTCGGATTGGGAGGGGCTAGAAAGTAATATTCAGTTGGTTGTCATATTCAATTTAACCGCTAGATGGGAGATATTCTTACACAGTGTAGCTTTAAAGACAGTCTAGACTGCTGAGATAGGTCACTTTTGACCTGGACTTTAAGCCAGCAAGGATGGACGGGAGGTTTAAGCATAAAACAATTGGCAAAAAAAAGAATTTGACTTTTTTTTAAAAGGTATATACAACCCAGGGATTATTTTAATGATGAGATACAACCTATGGAGAAATGTGATACCAGCTTGGTTGACATATTTGACACGTATAAAATGAATGACAACTGGAAACTTGTCTCAAAAAAAGTCTGTGTTGTACAAGGTAAAAAGGGAGACGGCACAGTCCCCTGCGAAGCTCCGTACTACTGACCACTATTTCAGACAGAACACTTCCCAGTTGGACAAACTGCGGTCTGCCGTGAGATAGTCAGTAATACAGAAGATGGTGGACGTGTCTACCCTCATCGCTTTCAGCTTCTCCCTCAGTAGCAGCATCTGGATGGTGTTAAATGCACTGTAGAAATCAAAGGATGTGATTCTCACAGTGCATCCGTTTCCATCCATGGCATCGTCCGCTCCCAGATGAGGCTGGTAGGCAAACTGGGACTTAACAATTTGAAAAACGTTTTTCATTGGAGGGGGTTCTATACAATTTCAGTCTCTTTATGATTCAAGGCTTTGATGCTTAAACTCACCCTCAACCCCCCATAGCATCATGGGTTAGAGGACACAGCTGGAGACTGCCTCTTTATTCATTCATGAGCCAAATCGCTACTGTGGCTAAATGAAATAGCATCATTATATTGCTAAAGCGTTACTAATTATATGTACCTGTCATCCAGGCCCCTTCAAAAATGAAATGTGACACACCCAAATGAAAAATCTGCATTGCAGCCATTTCCCACCCAGTCTCGCCCCTTCCAATTTTTTGTATTCTGTCACCACAATGTCGTAGCAAGCTCTTTACATTGCCTGTCATGACCCTGATGTTCACCATAAATCAAACCTCTTCAGTTGGAACTGTGACGACCCCTTCTATGTATCTAATCTGTCTAGCTTGCTTGCGTTTTCTCCTCCGCTTACAGGTAGTGGGCTGGCAGAGCAGGTTGTTACTGGCTCATCACATCTGCCGAGGAGTCCCAGATCACCTTATCAAAGTCATGGGGCGCTGGTCCTCCCAAGCCTACCATCTATACATCTGCTTTGACATGAAAGACTTGTGCAATGCTCAGAACTAGTTATTTATTCTAAATATCAAATAAAATAATTAAATTAAATTTTATACATCTTTGTTTTTACTGGAGCTTTTCCATAACCCTTCCAGCAGCGGATACATCTGAAAATGCTGGTCTTGTTATTGTATCGTTTACAGAATGCAAAATGTGTAATTGTCACTTAATTGTTTCCCAGAAATGATTTTGTTTTTCTGTATAGAAACTACATTTAGAAGACTTTTTTTTCTGTTGCCTCCAACAGGCAACAAACAACAAACAAAAGCCCTGTTCGCACGGGAATAGTATTACCTATGAACTCTAGTCATTTGTTATAATTACGGAGGTCGTCTGTGATCTTAATCCCGTACGAATTTGTCATGTCTGGGATTTGGCAGGGTCGAACATCGTTTTTTTCAAGGTTTTTGTTTCCTGTGAAGACGGATATGGGATTGCTGGGGCCTGCAGACGCTGCCTTTTATGGCCAACCTAGTCTGGACCACTGCCCGACCGGAGACCTTCATCCTTGAGTTGACGCGATCCCCGTGGCTTCGTCCGACGGCTGACGGGGATGCTGTGTGCGTGCTGCTGCGGCGGGTATGATAGGGTATGCGCCTCTGGTAACCTCTACCGGGACTTGCCCAAAAGGGTACGGAACCCCCCAACCCACACGAGGTCCCCAGATGATACTAGTCCTGTGTGAATGGGCCTATAGATAGTCTAATTTCTTATAGACTTTGTTTTTATTTTTTCTGGGAAACCAAAGAATTTTTTTTCCGGAAAACAAAAACAGGCCACTACGTAAAACTCTCCCGAGTAGAACATATGGTGGAGATGTCTTTTGTTGCGGGTTTAGAAACACAGTGGCATATCCCCACTATCTCCCCTGTGTTTTGTAAGCTATATAAGAAAAATAATGCTACATCCCCTCTATCTATTCTAATTCAATTTCATTTCTGTGTTTCTTTACTACTCCTCATCTCTCTCGACTGCGGATCACTTGAACATTCTGATTGTTTTATTTCTACAGAAAGTGAACCGGGGAAGATTTTGTTATTAAGGGTAATCTGGGAATACTACGATTGTTCTCTCAAGACAGACTTGTCTCTGATTCTCTCGACCAAGATGTTTAGTTTTCCCTTTTGGTGCACTGCTAAATTAAGTTAAGCTACACACACACACACACACACACACACACACACACACACACACACACACACACACACACACACGGAAGAGTTCTTAAAAACATGTCCCTCTGCTCTTTGGGCTCCCTGCCTTTGTCCTTAAGTCCCCTTTGCATTCTGATAGCAAAGCGGTGGGGTTTGAGACTCCAGTTGCTTTCTTGGCAAGATCAGTGGAGGCCTGACAGTCTGATGTACATGTGTAATCAGGCACAGCGAATGCACACTTCAGCCATCGGGGACGGGATTGTGGATGCTCGCGATTAAAACACTACAATAGAGAGGCAATAAGAACAGGATTGTTGGTTTGCAACGCTGCAACATGCATCCAACACATGGAGGATTTTTGAAGCAACAGCAGCTTCTGTCAGGTTTATTATGGAGGCTCTCTCTCTCTCTCTCTCTCTCTCTCTCTCTCTCTCTCTACACACGTCTATTACAATTTTCTAATATGAATCGGTTTACACTAATACATGTCAGTTCAATACAGTAAATGATCATTAATCAGCCCGAATCGATAAACACAATCCATTTTCCCCAGTATTTATTAGCGAAAGAGTAATTTTCTCCATACTTCAGACTTTCGTCACAATACTGATCCAGTCAGCCTTTGTTGGAGATTCGGACTATAACCATTTTCATGTTATGGCTTTCTTGCCAGCCGCTAACAATATTTCCAATAAATACTTGTCTTGTCCGTGTGTTCCTTTTTATTGGGGGACACTTCCAGACTAGAGGACTATAAATAAGCCAGGAATGGACCCAGATTCCGTGTAGGGAATCATCAGGTCATCAGCTGCTGCTCTTGTCCTCACTAAGACCAAGAAAGTGGATCACATCACTCCAGTTCTGAGTTCTTTACGCTGGCTTCCTATCTCTCCCAAAAGTGATTTCAAAATATTACTGTTGGTTTATAAATCACTAAACGGTTTAGAGCCAAAATACATTTCTGGCCTGCTGCTACACTATGAACCACCCAGACCTCTCAGGTCGTCAGGGACACGTCTGCTTTCTGTCCCCAGAGTCAGAACTAAACAGGGGGAAGCAGCGTTCAGTTTTTATGCTCCAAATATCTAGAACAAAATCCCAGAAAACTGCAGGTCCGCTGCAACTCTCAGTTCTTTTAAATCAAGGCTGAAGACTTTTCTGATTGATGCTGCCTTTTTTTAAAGAAAGTCTTAATTCCATACACTGCAACTTTCATTCTTGTATTGCATATCTGTCTTATTCTATTTTAGTTGTTTATATATATATATATATATATATATATATTATTTTAAATGGCTCTTTAATGTTTTATAGAAAGCACTTTGAATAACCTTGTTAGTATGTAGGCCTATGCATTTTTTGTATACTTCTTTAAAAATAAGAGGAAACTTGTTTCATGGAGCATAAAACTACTCTGGGCTGAGTGTCCCAAGTAACCTAAGCTCAGGATGCTGCAAACGCTGGTATAATAGTACAGGGGCGCATTTACGCACGCACTCACGTTTTATGGGCCAATGCTAAAATTAATCAAACTCAATCAAATGTATTTGTCACATACACAGTACAATGTGCAGTGAAATTCACTGTGTACCTGTTCCGTCTCAATAAAAACAACAATAAAATAAAATCCATAAAAATAGCATTATATTCAACACAAGGAAATGAGGTGGTGGCTGGGGGGATAACCACAGTTCTTATTGAGCAGTTGGACAGCCTTAGGGAAGAAGCTCCTTCTTGAAGGGTGAGTGACAGTGATCCAGGGTTCTCCCTCCTCTGGTGTGATGTGCTGCTGAAGATCAGGTCCGACTCTCTTCACGCTAGCACTGTTAAAATCCCCGGCTATGATGACAGCTGCATCCCGATGTTCAGTCTGGTGGTTAACGAGAGCCTCCTCCCCTCGACTTTCCGGACTCTCGTTCTGTCCGTGCAGTGAACTGAGAGGTGAACCACACAGGCACCTTCAGTATGACTCCTGCATTCATTCAGAAGGGTTTTTCTTATGGGGACCTGGTTTTTGTGAAAGGTAAGCTGGTTTCTGATGTGATTTATCAGTTTCAATTTTTCCAAGTATTGATGCCTCGAGAGAAGATGGATCATTTGGGCGGCTAGTCAATGACAGATCTCCAAATTGTAAAATGAAAAGAACTGAGGTGAATGGAAACCCACACCTTTGTGTGTTTGCTCTGAATGACATTAAAGAAAAATCGAGGAAGGGATGAAGTGACCCTGCCCGGAGGAAGCCCGGGGCCCCCGTCTGGAGCCAGGCCCAGATGGAGGGCTCGTCAGCGAGCGTCTGGTGGCCGGGTTTGCCACGGAGCCCGGTCGGGCACAGCCCGAAAAAGCTACGTGGCGGACATCCCTCCATCCCATGGGCCCACCACCTGTGGGAGGAACCGCTGGGGTCGGGTGCGCTGCCACATGGGTGGCAGTGAAGGTCAGGGGCCTCGACGGACATGGAATGTCACCTCTCTGTGGGGGAAGGAGCCGGAACTTGTGCGGGAGGTGGAGCGCTACCGGTTAGATCTGGTGGGGCTTACCTCTACGCACAGTCTTGGTTCTGGAACCATACTCCTGGATAGGGGTTGGACTCTTTTCTTCTCCGGAGTTGCCCAGGGTGTGAGGCGCCGGGCGGGTGTGGGGATACTCACAAGCCCCCGGCTGAGCGCCGCTACGTTGGAGTTTAACCCGGTGGACGAGAGGGTCGCCTCCCTACGCCTGCGGGTTGTGGGGGGGAAAACTCTGACTGTTGTTTGTGCATATGTACCAAACAAGAGTTCAGAGTATTCGGCCTTCTTGGAGACCTTGAGTGGAGTCCTGCATGGGGCTCCAGTCGGGGACTCCATAGTTCTGCTGGGGGGACTTCAACGCACACGTGGGTAATGATGGAGACACATGGAGAGGCGTGATTGGGAGGAACGGCCTCCCTGATCTAAACCAGAGTGGTTGTTTGTTGTTGGACTTCTGTGCTAGTCATGGATTGTCTATAACGAACACCATGTTCGAACATAGGGATGCTCATAAGTGTACTTGGTACCAGAGCACCCTAGGCCAAAGGTCAATGATCGATTTTATAATTGTTTCATCTGATCTGAGGCCATATGTTTTGGACACTCGGGTGAAGAGAGGGGCGGAGCTGTCAACCGATCACCATCTGGTGGTGAGTTGGGTCAGGGGGTGGGGGGAAGACTCTGGACAGACCTGGTAAGCCCAAACGGGTAGTGCGGGTAAATTGGGAACGTCTGGAGGAGGCCCCTGTCCGACAGACTTTCAACTCACACCTCCGGCGGAGCTTTTCGTGCATCCCTGTGGAGGCTGGGGGGCATTGAACCCGAGTGGACAATGTTCAAAGTTTCCATTGCTGAAGCTGCGGTGAGGAGCTGTGGTCTTAGGGTCTTAGGTGCCTCAAGGGGCGGTAACCCACGAACACCGTGGTGGACACCGGTGGTCAGGGAAGCCGTCCGACTGAAGAAGGAGTCTTTCCGGGATATGTTATCCCAGAGCGACTCCGGAGGCAGTTGCAAGGTACCGAAGGGCCCAAAGGGCTGCAGCCTCTGCCGTGAAAGAGGCAAAGCAGCGTGTGTGGGAGAAGTTCGGAGAAGACATGGAGAAGGACTTTCGGTCGGCACCAAGGTACTTCTGGAAAACGTCGCCACCTCAGGAGGGGGAGCGGGGAACCATCCAAGCTGTGTACAGTAAGGATGGGACGCTGTTGACCTCAACTGAGGAGGTAATAGGGCGGTGGAAGGAGCACTTTGAGGAACTCCTAAATCCGACTAATACGCCCTCTATGGTAGAGGCAGAGCTGGAGGATGAGGGGGGATTGGCGTCAATTTCCCTGGTGGAGGTTGCTGAGGTAGTTAAACAACTCCACAGTGGCAAAGCCCCAGGAATTGATGAGATCCGTCCAGAAATGCTTAAAGCTCTGGGTGTGGAGGGGTTGTCTTGGTTGACACGCCTCTTCAACATTGCGTGGAAGTCTGGGACGGTGCCTAAGGAGTGGCAGACCGGGGTGGTGGTTCCCTTTTTTAAAAGGGGGGACCAGAGGGTGTGTGCCAATTACAGGGGTATCACACTTCTCAGCCTCCCGGTAAAGTCTACTCCAAGGTGCTGGAAAGGAGGGTTCGGTCGATGAGTCGAACCTCAGGTTGAAGAGGAACAATACGGATTCCGTCCTGGTCGTGGAACAACGGACCAGATCTTTACTCTGCAAGGATCCTGGAGGGAGCCTGGGAGTATGCCCAACCAGTCTACATGTGTTTTGTGGATCTGGAGAAGGCGTATGACCGGGTGCCCCGGGAGATACTGTGGGAGGTGCTGCGGGAGTACGGGGTGAGGGGTCCCTTCTCAGGGCCATCCATCTCTGTATGACCAAAGCGAGAGCTGTGTCCGGGTTCTCGGCAGTAAGTCGGACTCGTTTCAGGTGAGAGTTGGCCTCCGCCAGGGCTGCGCTTTGTCACCAATCCTGTTTGTAGTATTTATGGACAGGATATCGAGGCGTAGTCGGGGTGGAGAGGGGTTGCAGTTCGGTGGGCTGGGGATCTCATCGCTGCTTTTTGCAGATGATGTGGTCCTGATGGCATCATCGGCCTGTGACCTTCAGCACTCACTGGATCGGTTCGCAGCCGAGTGTGAAGCGGCTGGGATGAGGATCAGCACCTCTAAATCGGAGGCCATGGTTCTCAGCAGGAAACCGATGGAGTGCCTTCTCCAGGTAGGGAATGAGTCCTTACCCCAAGTGAAGGAGTTCAAGTACCTTGGGGGTCTTGTTCGCGAGTGAGGGGACAATGGAGCGGGAGATTGGTCGGAGAATCGGCACAGCAGGTGCGGTATTACATTCAATTTATCGCACCGTTGTGACGAAAAGAGAGCTGAGCCAGAAGGCAAAGCTCTCAATCTACCGGTCAGTTTTTGTTCCTACCCTCACCTATGGTCATGAAGGCTGGGTCATGACCGAAAGAACAAGATCCAGGGTACAAGCGGCCGAAATGGGTTTCCTCAGGAGGGTAGCTGGCGTCTCCCTTAGAGATAGGGTGAGAAGCTCAGTTATCCGTGAGGAGCTCGGAGTAGAGCCGCTGCTCCTTTGCGTCGAAAGGAGCCAGTTGAGGTGGTTCGGGCATCTGGTAAGGATGCCCCCTGGGCGCCTCCCTAGGGAGGTGTTCCAGGCACGTCCAGCTGGGAGGAGGCCTCGGGGGAGACCCAGGACTAGGTGGAGGGATTATATCTCTAACCTGGCCTGGGAACGCCTCGGGATCCCCCAGTCGGAGCTGGTTAATGTGGCCCGGGAAAGGGAAGTTTGGGGTCCCCTGCTGGAGCTGCTACCCCCGCGACCCGACCCCGGATAAGCGGATGAAGATGGATGGATGGATGGATGGACATTAAAGAAGGAGAAGAAATTACCTATGACTACGGAGCGGGAGACAGCCCATGGAGAACGCAAGTACGTTTTGACAGTACAGTGTACACAATGACTCATGGTGTTGCAGAATGTATCAAACTCTTTGGGGTTGAATGGATTAGAATTAGAATCTGTAAGAAGATATAAATCTAAGAATATGTACAGACTTCGAGCAAATCAGATCTTTTCAACCACAGTGTCTGCACTGCAAGTGATCAGATTGGATTCGTGTTGCCAGACATCACCAACCTATCTATGCACCTATGCATGGGCTGCTGTGGTAATGACGTAGGAGTCAGTAACTTTGTATCAAATTTTAAGAACAGTACAAATGTCCTAGGTTTGATTGAAAAATTCTAATCAAAAGTTCAACTTCCTGAACTTTGTTTTAAATAAATATATTTCAAAAAGTTGTCATTATAACAACTTGTGTTTACAGGCGACTGTTAAGCTGCAACATGACGGTGGACAACTTTCAACCTTTCCCCCGTCAGAGACTCCGATGGACGATGCCACTGGTCCAAACAACATTCCTCAAAAGGTATTTTTATTATTTTTATTTTTGGTTAGTTATCAGCGTATGCTGTACCCTGACGGCCATTACCACAAAATATGACAGACCAGCACATCTGACAGCATGGCGATGGACAACATCCTTCCCCCCTCTCAGAGACTCGTTATTGAAATCCAGTCGTGCTTTGTTTGTTTTTTTCCCTTTGGAGATGTTTCCGCTAATAACTTTGTAATTTAAATACTCTACAGCAGAATAGTTATTGATACACTAACGTTACACAAGCTGAAAATGCATAAAAACAAAAACATCCAAGTCCTATAGCTAACTTAGCTCACCTGCAGGCTAGGGTTGGGCACCGAAATCAGTCCTTATTTGGGTACCAACCGAGGACCGATTCACGTTTAAATCAAACAGTGCCAAATTTTGCTACCTGAGAGCGTGTAAAGGTAAGCTTATCTGTTCTTCCTGCATGTTGACAGAGAGCGGAGCTCAGCCCAGACACACACACGCAGAGCTGCGGAGAAACTATGTCTACTCTGCAGTTTGTTAAAATCACAGTAAGTCACGGCAAAGCCAGTTAAGTGGTTGCAAGTGTCGTTACACTTTTCAAAACTCTACGTAGACACCGATCGCTGCGTTATGATATTAATGGCGATCAGAGGTGTCAAAAGTATTCACATTCATTACTCAAGTAGAAGTGTAGATACTAGGGTTTGAAAAGACTTCTGTAGAAGTTGAAGTATCAACTCAAGCTTTTTACTCAAGTAAAAGTGTAAAAGTACTGGTTTCAAAACTACTTAAAGTATAAAAGTAAAAGTAATGTAAGGAGGAAAAATGCCATTAAAGACAAAAGCTTAGCCCACACATACAGTCACACTTTTACACCGTTTAGCTGTCAGCATTTTAACTGTGTTTACTCCAGCTGCTAGCTAACGGTAAGCTAACGTTACTTGCTGTCGAGTGTAGTGTTTACTAGCGTCCCGTGCGGCGATGTTTCAGTTCCCTCTATCGTCCGTTTTCGGAGCATCACAGAGAAGCGCAGGCATTTAAGTAGCCCCTAATGAGGCACCGAAATCCACGTTGCTACTCGGTCCGGTAGATAATGGTCGTTAAGGCACCGGTGCCGTATTAGCACCGGGTCTGTGCAAGTGCGATGGATCACATACAAACCAATAGGGTGTCGGAATGGTATGTTTATACTTCTTATCCAACCACAATCAAATTCACTCAACAATGACAAGCCAAACTGAAATAGGAGTAACGAGGCTATTTTTAAAATGTAAGGAGTAGAAAGTACAGATAATTGCGTGAAAATGTAAGGAGTAGAAGTAAAAAGTATGCTGTAAAATAATTACTCCAGTAAAGTATAGATACACAAAATTTGTGAAAAAATGTGAACAGTACCCAACCCAGGGTACCCCCAGGATTCTTAAATTTAAGACTTTTTAAGACCATTTTAATACCACCTAGAATGAAATGTAATGCCAAGTTCACAGCCATATAATGGAAAATCATCGTGGATTTTAACTCTCCGGGAACCATCACCTTATCGTGGTGGAGAGGTTTGTGTGTCCCTATGAACCTGAGGGCTGTGTTGTCTGGAGCTTTGTGCTCCTGGTAGGGTCTCCCAAGGCAAAGTGGTCTCAGGTGAGGGGCCAGACAAAGAATGGTTCAAAAATCCTATGAAAAATCGAGGAAGGGATGAAGTGACCCTGCCCGGAGGAAGCCCGGGCCCCCGCCTGGAGCCAGGCCCAGATGGAGGGCTCGTCAGCGAGCGTCTGGTGGCCGGGTTTGCCACGGAGCCCGGTCGGGCACAGCCCGAAAAAGCTACGTGGCGGACATCCCTCCATCCCATGGGCCCACCACCTGTGGGAGGAACCGCTGGGGTCGGGTGCGCTGCCACATGGGTGGCAGTGAAGGTCAGGGGCCTCGACGGACCAGACCCGGGCAGCAGAGGCTGGCTCTGGGGGACGTGGAATGTCACCTCTCTGTGGGGGAAGGAGCCGGAACTTGTGCGGGAGGTGGAGCGCTACCGGTTAGATCTGGTGGGGCTTACCTCTACGCACAGTCTTGGTTCTGGAACCATACTCCTGGATAGGGGTTGGACTCTTTTCTTCTCCGGAGTTGCCCAGGGTGTGAGGCGCCGGGCGGGTGTGGGGATACTCACAAGCCCCCGGCTGAGCGCCGCTACGTTGGAGTTTAACCCGTGGACGAGAGGGTCGCCTCCCTACGCCTGCGGGTTGTGGGGGGGGGGAAAAACTCTGACTGTTGTTTGTGCATATGCACCAAACAAGAGTTCAGAGTATTCGGCCTTCTTGGAGACCTTGAGTGGAGTCCTGCATGGGGCTCCAGTCGGGGACTCCATAGTTCTGCTGGGGGGACTTCAACGCGCACGTGGGTAATGATGGAGACACATGGAGAGGCGTGATTGGGAGGAACGGCCTCCCTGATCTAAACCAGAGTGGTTGTTTGTTGTTGGACTTCTGTGCTAGTCATGGATTGTCTATAACGAACACCATGTTCGAACATAGGGATGCTCATAAGTGTACTTGGTACCAGAGCACCCTAGGCCAAAGGTCAATGATCGATTTTATAATCGTTTCATCTGATCTGAGGCCATATGTTTTGGACACTCGGGTGAAGAGAGGGGCGGAGCTGTCAACCGATCACCATCTGGTGGTGAGTTGGGTCAGGGGTGGGGGAAGACTCTGGACAGACCTGGTAAGCCCAAACGGGTAGTGCGGGTAAATTGGGAACGTCTGGAGGAGGCCCCTGTCCGACAGACTTTCAACTCACACCTCCGGCGGAGCTTTTCGTGCATCCCTGTGGAGGCTGGGGGCATTGAACCCTGAGTGGACAATGTTCAAAGTTTCCATTGCTGAAGCTGCGGTGAGGAGCTGTGGTCTTAGGGTCTTAGGTGCCTCAAGGGGCGGTAACCCACGAACACCGTGGTGGACACCGGTGGTCAGGGAAGCCGTCCGATTGAAGAAGGAGTCTTTCCGGGATATGTTATCCCAGACGACTCCGGAGGCAGCTGCAAGGCACCGAAGGGGCCCGAAGGGCTGCAGCCTCTGCCGTGAAAGAGGCAAAGCAGCGTGTGTGGGAGAAGTTCGGAGAAGACATGGAGAAGGACTTTCGGTCGGCACCAAGGTGCTTCTGAAAACCGCTCGCCACCTCAGGAGGGGGGAAGGGGAACCATCCAAGCTGTGTACAGTAAGGATGGGACGCTGTTGACCTCAACTGAGGAGGTAATAGGGCGGTGGAAGGAGCACTTTGAGGAACTCCTAAATCCGACTAATACGCCCTCTATGGTAGAGGCAGAGCTGGAGGATGAGGGGGGGATTGGCATCAATTTCCCTGGTGGAGGTTGCTGAGGTAGTTAAACAACTCCACAGTGGCAAAGCCCCAGGAATTGATGAGATCCGTCCAGAAATGCTTAAAGCTCTGGGTGTGGAGGGGTTGTCTTGGTTGACACGCCTCTTCAACATTGCGTGGAAGTCTGGGACGGTGCCTAAGGAGTGGCAGACCGGGGGTGGTGGTTCCCCTTTTTTAAAAAGGGGGACCAGAGGGTGTGTGCCAATTACAGGGGTATCACACTTCTCAGCCTCCCCGGTAAAGTCTACTCCAAGGTGCTGGAAAGGAGGGTTCGGTCGATAGTCGAATCTCAGGTTGAAGAGGAACAATGCGGATTCCGTCCCTGGTCGTGGAACAACGGACCAGATCTTTACTCGCAAGGATCCTGGAGGGAGCCTGGGAGTATGCCCAACCAGTCTACATGTGTTTTGTGGATCTGGAGAAGGCGTATGACCGGGTGCCCGGGAGATACTGTGGGAGGTGCTGCGGGAGTACAGGGTGAGGGGGTCCCTTCTCAGGGCCATCCAATCTCTGTACGACCAAAGCGAGAGCTGTGTCCGGGTTCTCGGCAGTAAGTCGGACTCGTTTCAGGTGAGAGTTGGCCTCCGCCAGGGCTGCGCTTTGTCACCAATCCTGTTTGTAGTATTTATGGACAGGATATCGAGGCGTAGTCGGGGTGGAGAGGGGTTGCAGTTCGGTGGGCTGGGGATCTCATCGCTGCTTTTTTGCAGATGATGTGGTCCTGATGGCATCATCGGCCTGTGACCTTCAGCACTCACTGGATCGGTTTGCAGCCGAGTGTGAAGCGGCTGGGATGAGGATCAGCACCTCTAAATCGGAGGCCATGGTTCTCAGCAGGAAACCGATGGAGTGCCTTCTCCAGGTAGGGAATGAGTCCTTACCCCAAGTGAAGGAGTTCAAGTACCTTGGGGTCTTGTTCGCGAGTGAGGGGACAATGGAGCGGGAGATTGGTCGGAGAATCGGCACAGCAGGTGCGGTATTACATTCAATTTATCGCACCGTTAGACGAAAAAGAGAGCTGAGCCAGAAGGCAAAGCTCTCAATCTACCGGTCAGTTTTTGTTCCTACCTCACCTATGGTCATGAAGGCTGGGTCATGACCGAAAGAACAAGATCCAGGGTACAAGCGGCCGAAATGGGTTTCCTCAGGAGGGTAGCTGGCGTCTCCCTTAGAGATAGGGTGAGAAGCTCAGTTATCAGTGAGGAGCTCGGAGTAGAGCCGCTGCTCGCTTTGCGTCGAAAGGAGCCAGTTGAGGTGGTTCGGGCATCTGGTAAGGATGCCCCCTGGGCGCCTCCCCTAGGGAGGTGTTCCAGGCACGTCCAGCTGGGAGGAGGCCTCGGGGGAGACCCAGGACTAGGTGGAGGGATTATATCTCTAACCTGGCCTGGGAACGCCTCGGGATCCCCCAGTCGGAGCTGGTTAATGTGGCCCGGGAAAGGGAAGTTTGGGGTCCCCTGCTGGAGCTGCTACCCCGCGACCCGACCCCGGATAAGCGGATGAAGATGGATGGATGGATCGTGGATTTTAAGCCTGAGAAAAGATTTACCCTTGGTAAATCAATCGACTCTACTTCCAAGTAGAGTCGATTGTGATTTATAACGGGAATGTTTGTTTGAATGTTCACGTTTCGTCCGTACGCCACTTAAATATGCACTAGTCCACACAGGACCTTCTTTCTGTATTTACTTTTTTGCTCCCGCCCCAGACACATCTGACCAATAAGAGGAGTGAACATTCCTGCGTGATTTGTAATGCGTGACGCATTTTAGAACGCTTGGATTTTTCCAGGTGTGAAATGAAACCGAACCAAGGGGAAACCGCCCCAAGTTTACAAACTCATCACTGATGTGAGAATGTTTACTGTTGTATAGCGTTACAATAAATTCTATTTATATTTATTCTGCTTTTGTCTTTACTGATTGTAAATGTTAGATTTTACATTAAAATCTGTCAATTTACAAATTGACAACAAGCAAATCACACAATCCAGATGAAACTAAGCATTAATACTTCTCTCTAAATTTGAAAAGGTTACAAATTCAGAAGTTGCCATGTCTGATTAATGAAAAAAATGTAAAATTAAATTAAATTAAAAATGTGTCACGGTGATTATAATAATTGAACTGATGAAGTCAATGCTTAAAATTCCACCAGCTGCGCCGCACAGCGTCCCAGAAGCTTACGTGAATCGGCTCTCCGCTCTGCTCCGGGGAGTTTGGACAGCCGAAGTTAAACAGCGAGAGCATCCAGTCAATTTACCAAAAGACACCCCCCAGTATCGTACACGTCTCCTCTACAACACCACGGACAGCAAGAGATTCATCTTGGAGGTGGAAATACATAATAGACATCACAGATCTTTTTATCAGGACATAGCCAGAAAAGAGAAGACATGGAGTTTAATTACAGGAGTGCTTGGAATGGAAGGTAGATACTTCTTTAGGTTTTCACTGTACTTGGCACTTTCGTTAAATATTGTGCATAGCACATATTGTGTATACTATTGTAATCTGTTTGTCTGTCTGTAACTGATGTCGTGTATTGTCCTTAACAGGTCTCTCATGAGAATAGGACCATGTGTCTCAATGAGATTACCTGTATAAATAAAGGTTAAACGAAGAGCTAATAAACATGGGATTGTTCTGTAAAGTACTTGTAGAGACAATATAATCTGTGAGTCGGAAAGCAAGACGCTCCGCTTCTGAGATGCTCACAGTGTGGTATGGCGTGTGGCGGAGGACGGAACAAAACAAGAACACAGCACAGACGCGCCTGGTGGAAAATGGGAGTTAGAGGGGAACAATACAAACAGAAAATTTGATGGGTAAACTCCTTTAAAAGACTTTTTTTACAAATACAACTTAAATTACTTTAATGTGCAACAGGTCATAATCAAATTATTTTAGCTAAAATGAAGTAATAGGCCTAATCTAAAATGCCTTCATATTAATATAACAAAACTGTACAGTACCGTATAGCCTCGATAACAAACTCCAGGTTAACTAACATATTGCAACATCTAGGTAAACTGTATTTCTGGAATCATGCTGAAATGTGAAATATTTTTAAATTACACACACCATTTAGCACAGTTCGCCTAGTCTAGCATTAGCCCGTATGGCGAGTCATGAGTCAGAGAGTATGCTGTCACCAGAGTAGTTTCTCTCATCGGTCTTATTTTACATCCATGACTGTCACCAGCGCAAAGGGAAGGCGTAGTGCAGCAGAACTCTACACCCGGCTGGTGCTGCTTTTCTCGGCCTGGTGTAAAGCTTTGTCACGCTGCTCACTTCCTAATAACGTAGTGACTATTTACAGTCAGGTCCATAAATATTGGGACATCGACACAATTCTAATCTTTTTGGCTCTATACACCACCACAATGGAGTTGAAATGAAACGAACAAGATGTGCTTTAACTGCAGACTTTCAGCTTTAATTTGAGAGTATTTACATCCAAATCAGGTGAACGGTGTAGGAATTACAACAGTTTGTATATGTGCCTCCCACTTTTTAAGGGACCAAAAGTAATGGGACAGATTAACAATCATAAATCAAACTTTCACTTTTTAATACTTGGTTGCAAATCCTTTGCATTCAATTACAGCCTGAAGTCTGGAACGCATAGACATCACCAGACGCTGGGTTTCATCCCTGGTGATGCTCTGCCAGGCCTCTACTGCAACTGTCTGCAGTTCCTGCTTGTTCTTGGGGCATTTTCCCTTCAGTTTTGTCTTCAGCAAGTGAAATGCATGCTCAATCGGATTCAGGTCAGGTGATTGACTTGGCCATTGCGTAACATTCCACTTCTTTCCCTTAAAAAAACTCTTTGGTTGCTTTCGCAGTATGCTTCGGGTCATTGTGCATCTGCACTGTGAAGCGCCGTCCAATGAGTTCTGAAGCATTTGGCTGAATATGAGCAGATAATATTGCCCGAAACACTTCAGAATTCATCCTGCTGCTTTTGTCAGCAGTCACATCATCAATAAATACAAGAGAACCAGTTCCATTGGCAGCCATACATGCCCACGCCATGACACTACCACCACCATACTTCACTGATGAGGTGGTATGCTTTGGATCATGAGCAGTTCCTTTCCTTCTCCATACTCTTCTCTTCCCATCACTCTGGTACAAGTTGATATTTGTCTCATCTGTCCATAGGATGTTGTTCCAGAAATGTGAAGGCTTTTTTAGATGTTATTTGGCAAACTCTAATCTGGCCTTCCTGTTTTGAGGCTCACCAATGGTTTACATCTTGTAGTGAACCCTCTGTATTCACTCTGGTGTAGTCTTCTCTTGATTGTTGACTTTGACACACATACACCTACCTCCTGGAGAATGTTCTTGATCTGGCCAACTGTTGTGAAGGGTGTTTTCTTCACCAGGGAAAGTATTCTTCGGTCATCCACCACAGTTGTTTTCCGTGGTCTTCCGGGTCTTTTGGTGTTGCTGAGCTCACCGGTGCATTCTTTCTTTTTAAGAATGTTCCAAACAGTTGATCTGGCCACACCTAATGTTTTTGCTATCTCTCTGATGGGTTTGTTTAGATTTTTCAGCCTAATGATGGCTTGCTTCACTGATAGTGACAGCTCTTTGGATCTCATATTGAGAGTTGACAGCAACAGATTCCAAATGCAAATAGCACACTTGAAATGAGCTCTGGACCTTTTATCTGCTCCTTGTAAATGGGATAATGAGGGAATAACACACACCTGGCCATGGAACAGCTGAGCAGCCAATTGTCCCATTACTTTTGGTCCCTTAGAAAGTGGGAGGCACATATACAAACTGTTGTAATTCCTACACCGTTCACCTGATTTGGATGTAAATACCCTCAAATTAAAGCTGAAAGTCTGCAGTTAAAGCACATCTTGTTCATTTCATTTCAACTCCATTGTGGTGGTGTATAGAGCCAAAAAGATTAGAATTGTGTCGATGTCCCAATATTTATGGACCTGACTGTATTTTCCAACCTCATCCAAACACATTTCGTTCAAAAGTATTATCACTGTACATTAAAACACTACAAAGCCGGTTTAGCATACGTAAGCGTCCTTTTTCGTGGCTTCTGTCTGGCTAATAAACTTTAGCTAGTTAATGTGCTAATAATGCTCACGAACGTTAAAAACATATTTGAATTTCACTCACCGAGAGAACTGGAGTGTAGACTGTCCGTTAGTATAATCAAACATACAGCAAGCCATATTATGAGTTCGATATATGCTTGAAAATTGTCCTAAAGGCCAAAACACGCAGTGCAGTGAGTGGGATTAGCTTTAGCTGAACTGATGGAGACACCAAGCAAGCACAGCTGCAGCCTCCTTTCACTACAGCCACCTGTCAATCAACATGACCACGTCCTTAATTATGCAGAACTTTAAGCCTGTATATAACGTCATCTGATGAGTTATAAAAAATGTACCCCCCACCATGAAGTTGTCATGAAGGGTAAACTTATCTATAAAGACCAAAACCGTTTGATCCAGGCTGTAAACATGTTTAATTCTGCTGTAAAGTTGGGCATTCTAACATGGGGGTATATAAACATTGACTCACTTCTGGAACCATCCTCAAGCGGCCACTCGATGAACTGCAGTTTTTGGCATTTCCAGGCCAGGGGTGGTTCGAAACCTGCGCTGCATCTCATGCCCCTTATTTGATAGCTCCTCGACTCCTCTGTCCTTGGCTGAACCGGAAGTTGTTCTGTCCCTTCTCGGTGAGGACCGTCTCGAAGGAGGTTGAAGCCAATGATCCTTTCTGCAGTCTTGATGACCCGTTGAAGTGATTTCCTCTCAGTTAGAGTGGTGTTTCTAAACCACAAGGGGATTCCACGGGTGAGGATGCTTTCAACGAGTCCTGTATGCCTGAGTGAGGGGCTGACGACTAAGTCTGGCCTTCTTCAGCAGTCTAATGAAGTATCACCGCTTCTGGGTTAGCCCTAACCCTAACCCTAACCCTTTTTTCATTGTCATTGTGTTTTTGGCCCAGCTCAGGTCTTCTAAAATGCGAAGGCCAAGGAACTTGTAGCTGTCAGCCTGTTCCACCTCCGTTCTCTTGATGGAGCAGAAGATGTCTGCTAACTGCACGGCACAAGGACAAGGAAAACCACATTATGGTCCAACGTGCCAAGTAACGTGCTGCGAAGCAATTTAAAAGCCCTCCACCCTATAGATTATTATGTTTTATTTTATTATCATTGCAAATAAATATCAATTGACCGTATGTTTACATTCTTCACAAAGACAGACAAAAATGAAAAGACTACGTCTGTCAAAGCTGAGCTTTGGGAAGGGAAGAGATGAACCTGATGCGAGAGAAGAGAGAAAGACAGAGAGAATGATAGAAGAGAGAGAGGAAGAGCAGGTCCACTGTGTCCAGGATTAACGTTATGTCCCTGTGCTGTTCAACACAAACAAACAATACAATTCAAACATTCAATCAACGTCATTACCACAGAGATATACTGTATATGTTCCTGGGTAATTATTTTCAATTATTGTAAGAGGCACTAGAGCTTGTCTGAGGAGAAAAGGGGACAGGCAGTGGTGAGAGAGATGGTCATGATTAGATTTAAGTTGTATGGAGTGTGAATTTCCCGTTAATTAAACATTGTCATTTATTGTTCTTGTGATGTTTTTGTTATCCTAAAAAAATGTGGTGGTGCATGCCCCCAAACCCCCCTAGTAAACTCAGTCTTTGGACCTCTGTATTTCTGAAATGGTCATGAAACTACGACATATGCCTATGATCCCAACTATGTGGACAAGCAAGACCATCTCTGTGCCCATCTCCATCTCTATAACAGAGAGGCAAGCGTGGAGGAGCTGAACACTGACTGCCACTTCAATACTAACATTCCGTGACAGTTTCACGGAATCGCCGAAAATTCCGTGACGGGCCCACGGATGCGATGCCTATGTAAGTCAATGACAGGCATCATCCGTGGTCTACGCACAGATTCCCTGATCACAGCACGTTTCTTTCTGCCAGTTGGGCTGGCAGAGAAGCTGTATAGCTTTGTTATTATTGGTATTTTTAGCCCAATAACCACTGTTTTAATCAACATTTATTCACCAGATCGTATCATGGTTTATTTGTATTTCTGTTAATGGTTTTATTTCGGTCTATTTCGGCCAGGGAAGCTGGATTGCTTTGTTGTTTATTTATATTTTTAAAACTATAACGCTACATCTATCAACATATAGTTAGATGTTATCATAGTATACATTTCTTTATTTTAATAATATTATTTCGGTCTTATTACCGGTGAAATATTACAGTATGCTGTAATACAGAACATTACGATATGATCCGAGCTACTGACACGCATTCAAAGCCGATATCCCACGATGCAATGTGGGCATTCATTCACAGAATCAGACAGTATCGCTTCAATGTACATATATACAATAAGTGGTTTAGTCACCAGCAACAACACGTTGCTCAGCTTTGTTCCAGTAAGTTATGCACCGTAATAACGTTTGCGTTAAAATCCGCGCAATACTCCAGAAGTGACGTAGTACGTGCCGCTCGGCGGATAAGAAGATAAAAAATACATAATATTCGTAATATTGATGTTTTTATCTTACATTGTATTTGAGGATGTAAAAAATGAAGATATTAATAATAATAAAATACAGTTTCATGTATTTGTCTCATGTATTGTGACAACAAATCAAATCAGCTGAAGACTCCGGAAGTGACGTAGTAATTACCGCACGGCATCTATGAAAACTTGCTGCACGTTGTAGCCTACGTGAGAATTTGTACAATAAATATACCAATAATGAAAAAATTGTTTTATGCTTATGTTTGACTTATTAGCATTTGTTTTAAAAATAAACTACTTACAAAGAGAAGCATTTTTTATTTTATTTTCCATGCATCGTTATTTAAAAACGCAATTTTCTAATTTTGTGGTTGATGAATGTTAATAACAAAGACTAAAGGGAAAAAAAACATAAGCATATGTATGTGTGGGACTTAGTTTGATTTAACATCACACTGCATTATTAGTTGTTTTAAATAAATGACTTTTTTTTAGTTCAATTTTTTATTAGCACCATTTATCATTCAGACATACAGAACAGATTCCACAATATGAACCTGGTAATATTGGATGGTGCACAGAACAGAGAAACACAAAATGAGAAAATAACTGACTTTTTGAAATATCAATTTATGGTAGGCCTAACATATTAATTATTATATTCAGAAGATGATCCTCAAATTAATCACCGTGGTTACAGCTTGTAGCCATATAGCAAAATTAAGAAGGGACTAGTTTTAGGAAGCATTTCAGGAAATTAAAAGGATAAGCAGATTATTGCTGAGGTTTGTGTTTACAGAGATGTAGCTTTGTATGTGTTTTGGCATTTTTTTCACAAACTGAGCAGTTGGTTGTGACGTTGTGACATGGGTCAGAGGGTATCAGAGGTCATAAATGATGAACCAATAATCGGCTCTGCTCCTATAGGCACCTTGGTGTTCATGTGGACAACACCTTTGGCTGGAAGATCCGTGTTCAAAGTGTGTTATCATTTAGAGCAGACACTCACGGTGAATCAGAGGGTTTATGTTATACAAGGTTGCATTACAGAGCATATTCATATGTCAGAAAGCATGACAATATCTAAAAACATCTCATTTAAAGTTTGGTTGTCAGGTGACTGTCATGAAGGTTGTGAAGAGGAATAGAAACCAGTCTCTCCAGGCAAGCACAGAGAATATGGTCTGATCTTTATTCTCCATGCCAAGTAGCTCTTATCCTCTGCTGGCACCCCAATGTAAACTAAATATTTCTAAACTATAGGCCTTATTTTGGACCTACCTCAATTAAAACTTTAAATAATGTTGCTTAAGGCTGGTTGTGGAATAGCTTCATGATATAATGCATATGGTTGTGTGTAGGTCTTGTCACTGTTTGTGAAAGATGAGCAAGAGATTGTGGCTGATAATGTGCTTCAGTCTGTCGTAGGACTATAGCAAAGACATCGTTGGAAACTTCTCAACCTGGACAGTAACATATGTCAGTCTGAAGAGGATACATTACTCCTGCTTTGAAATATTGACCTCTGAACCTTGAACCCAGTCCATCTTTGAAGGCTTGTCATTTAGCAACAGAATGTGCTACACACATAGGACCAGCTGTTATAGAAAGCTCTGGAACTCAGCTGTCATGTAGATATGGTCACCAAAGTTTACCCACTGTAAGCACTGTTGAATATGGTAATAAGCTATTTTCACCTATTCAACAAGTATATTTTTAAAATCTGATGACACCAGTGTGTTCCCCATCCCAAAAAAACCCAGGGTGTATCCAAAATTCTACATCAGACAAATACATGAAACTGTATTTTATTATTATTAGTATCTTCATTGTTTACATCCTCAAATATTATGTATTTTTTATCTTCTTATCCGCCGAGCAACACGTACCACGTCACTTCCGGAGTATTGCGCAGATTTTTTTAAACGTTATTACGGTGCATAACTTACTGGAACAAAGCTGAGCAACGTGTTGTTGCTGGTGACTAAACCACTTATTGTATGTATATATATGTACATTGAAGCGAAACTGGCGTTAAAAACCCGCTGATCGCTGTCTGATTCTGTGAATGAATGCCCGCATTGCATTGTGGGATATCGGCTTTGAATGCGTGTCAGTAGCTCGGATCATATCGTAATGTTCTGTATTACAGCATACTGTAATATTTCACCGGTAATAAGACCAAAATAATATTATTAAAATAAAGAAATGTATACTATGATAACATCTAAATATATGTTGCTAGATATAGCGTTATAGTTTTAAAAATATAAATAAACAACAAAGCAATCCAGCTTCCCTGGCCGAAATAGGCCGAAATAATAACATTAAAGTGCCCATATTATGAAAAAAAAACTTTTTCTGGGATTTGGGGAGTTATTTTGTGTCTCTGGTGCTTCCACACGCATACAAACTTTGAAAAAAATCCATTCATGCTGTTCTGAGTGAGATACGATTTCTGAATGTGTCCTGTCTTCAGTCTCCGGGTGAGCTGTTCAAAATCGGCACAGACGAAACGAGCTGGCTAACCGCAACCGTTAGCTCGTAGCGTTAGCGTTAGCTAGCATGCTACCTCGTTCTCAATAGCAAAGCACTGCTACAACACACACCAGTTCACCATAATCTACTAAAGAACTACAACAACAATATGCTGTTTTTTGAAAATTAAACCATGTAAACCTATTCTGGTACAACCTTAAAATACAATTATGAACCTGAAAATGAGCATAATATGGGCACTTTAAAAGAAATACAAATAAACCATGATACGATCTGGTGAATAAATGTTGATTAAAACAGCGGTTATTGGGCTAAAAATACCAATAATAGCAAAGCTATACAGCTTCTCTGCCGCAGCCCAACTGGCAGAAAGAAACGTGCTGTGATCAGGGAATCTGTGCGTAGACCCGTTTTTGGTGATTCCGTGAAACTGTCACAGATTTTGAGTTAAGGGGCCGTGTTCATTTCACGGAATTCTGTGAGATCAGGTTGGCTCACGGGTCCTTCCACTGGAAGAGTAGCTCTTCACTACGTCCTATGTGGATATTCCTGTACAGCTCATAGTATCACTACCCCCTTTAGATAATGACGCACGATAGGGTCTAATCGCCGAAAACTTCTCACGTATTTCTTCAACTTTTCTGTTGTGCGCTATGTCAAACAAATTAATTGTATTACTCTTTAAGTCTCTTGCGGTTGCAATATCAGTCTTCAGTTCCAGCATGTTTGTCCTCTAAACCTTTTCTTCTCAACTTTTCTGTCTGACACAGCTGGGCTCAGGGTGAATTGTGAGAATACTGTGAGACTTTCCAAAGCACCTGCACTAAAAATATTCAGCACGTATAGGAACTAAATCCCCTCCATTGTCCTTGTGAGCTGTCTTGAGAATGGTGAATATCTTAGCTCTAACCGACCTACCTTTGGAAAGAAGGCAATTACAGTGGGATTTCATGTATACCACAGCTCAGGATTACAAAATCCTTGTATCAGGATGGTGAGACCCCGCCCTCCATTGTGGCTGCTTAGGAGGTTTTCGCTGTCTCCAGCTGGGATGAGGAAACTCCAGATCTGGGGGGAAAATTAAATTTTTTAAGATCACAGGCCTTTATGATAATCATTCCCATTCTAGCAGTGGACTGCGAGAGACTTCTAGAGGCAGGATTACTAGTGTTTGGTGACTCAATTTAAAAAAAGGAAAAGATTAATTTAGGGGATATAGTACATGAAAAGACAGCAGAGAAAACAATGGCTATGCAAATTTTTCTCACCCCTATCTGTAGTGATGACCCTGTCCACACACTGTACTCTGTGATCCTAAAATGTACTACGTAAAATCAGTCCGCAGCCAATATATTTCAACTAAAGCTTTTCTTCACTGCTGAGATGAGAATCAAGTCCTTGAATATGAAGCATACAAACTAATATGGAGCCTTGCAATCAAGCAAAGGCAACAGGCAACAGTGACAGTGCATGTTAATGCTGCTATGTGTAGGTCCCCTGAAGTAAACTTCCTTACAAAAAGTAAGGAAATTTGTGTTTGGTAGATTATTTCTCTGTGGTAACAATGCTTTTTGGCAATAAATCTTATACCATTGGAAAAATTTGCCAAATCTTTTCTGCCAATGCCAAACAGCTTATTCTGCCATTGACTCGTTTGGTGTTTGGTCTTGACCTCAACCCCATTGAACACTTGTGGGTTCAGCTTGGGCGTGCTGATGCCAGAGTGACCAACACAACCACGTTGGCTGACTTGCGACAAATGCTGGTTGAAGAATGGGATGCCATCCCACAGCAGTGTGTGACCAGGCTGGTGACCAGCATGAGGAGGAGGTGCCAGGCTATTGTGGCTGTGTATGGTTCTTCCACACGCTACTGAGGCTCCTGTTTGTGAAATGAATAAATTGTTCAATTGCCAATATGTCTTGTTTCTTCAAACTTCAATCATCCAATCAACCAAACACCAAACGAGTCAATGGCAGAATATGCTGTTTGGCAGAAGATTTGGCAAATTTTTCATGGGTGCAACCCACATACTCAGCGCTGTTGCTCATCCCACAAATGCATGTTCCTTACAAATGGGGCACCATTTGAAAGAGAACTAAACAGGCTTTCCAGCGGTATACAATTTATTGCCAAAAAGCATTGTTACCACAGAGAAATAATCTACCAAACACAAATTTCCTTACTTTTTTAAGTTTAGTTGGAGGTTAAAGGTTTGCCTTTGTGAGCAGCATTATAATGGCCACATTACAAAAATAAAAATATAACTAAGGGAGCTAAAAAACAGATTGCCACTTGTTGGATTTGAACCCTGTACTTTTGAAATCCCAGAGAAAACACTTACACTTACAACAGTCAAAATGTTGGTGATAGGATTCTGAAAAAAAGCAGGTGTCGGACAGTGAGCATGGTGGCCCCATGCCTGCGTCGGTGTCCAGCGGGATGTCAGGAACTGTGGTGTCCTTTCGCCGAGACTTGGCTGTATCCTGGAGTGCCTGTGCCATTCAACCGTGTCTGTGTGCCGATCTGACGATCACTCTCTGCTTTATGATAACTCTTGCACAAGTTGAAAGAGATGATGAGATAACATTTTACTGGAATTGTACCTCCTACAATTTCATGTAAGTGTTTCCTCTGGGATTTCAAAAGTACAGGGTTCAAATCCAACAAGTGGCAAAGTCCTACTTGCCAACAATGTGACAATTTATAATGCATGGTAGGCGGTGTCTGACGGTGCCAGTTGGGGGTGTAATGAACAGTGGCAATAATAGTCACAATAAAGATAATGGAACTATGACTAGAAATAGTAGTTGTAGTAGTTCATGGCATAGCAGGGCACTGCGGGGTGTTACAGGGCGTTGCAGGGCATAGCAGGACATAGCAGGGCACTGCTGAGCGTAGCAGGGCGCGGAGCAGGGCGCGGAGCAGGGCGCGGAGCAGGACCATGGTGACAGCTGCAACAATGATTTAGGTGCCACCCTAATCCAAGGAAAACTGCTGGGTGAAAAAACATTAGGACTCCGGGGAATACGCTCCCCAGAGCTAAGTTAGTAACAAGCATTTCTGCGACATGGATGCACACAGATGGAAAGAGAGAGGAGAGAGGAGCTCAGTGTGTCAAAGAAAGTCCCCCGGCAGTCTAAAAACTATAACAGCATAATAAAGAGCTGGTGCAAGGCAAACCTGATCCAGTTCTATAAGGGTTGTTAGATGAATCTGACGACTATGAAGAGAAGCAGAGTCAGAAGCTATACACTAGCTATAACGCTGCAACTCCTCACTCCCTAACTATAAGCTTTATCAAAGAGGAGGGTTTTCAGTTTATTCTTAAATATGGTGACGGTGTCTGCCCCCCCGAACCCAGACTGGGAGCTGGTTCCACAGGAGAGGAGCCTGATAGCTGAAGGCTCTGGCTCCCATTCTACGTTTAGAGACTCTAGGAACCACAAGTAACTCTGCATTCTGGGAGCGCAGTGCTCTATTAATTCAATAAATTATTTTTTGTCTTAAATCCACCAGCCATTTTCATAATATTCAGTTCAGGTTTTATATTATACCAACATTTGCAGCATCCTGAGCCTTTTTTGTAAGGTTACTAGGAAATCTCAGCCCAGAGTAATTTTATTCTCCCCAAAACAAGTTTCCTTTTTATTTTTAAAGAAATATACAAAAAAATAATCGCAACTTTTTTGCAACTTTCACTATCTCTCGCAACTTTATTGCAACAAACATACAAAAGACATCACAACTTTTATTGCACTTTTTTACAAAAGCTCCTGCGAAATCAGGCATTTTGGGCTGCAACAATCTAAAAAAAAGGCCGCGAAATCCTGGAGGGACTGATTTTACAGGAAGCCAATGCAGAGAAGCTAATACAGGAGAAATATGATCTCTTTTCTTAATTCTTGTCAGAACATGCACTGCAGCATTCTGGATCAGCTTTTACGGGACTTATTTGAGCAACCTGATAGTGAGGAATTGCAATAGTCCTGCCTGGAAGTATCAAATGCATGGACTAGTTTTTCAGCATCGTTTTGAGGAAGGATGTGCCTAATTTTGGCAATGTTATGAAGGGGAAAAAAGGCTGTTCTTGAGATCTGTTTTAAGTGGGCGTTAAAGGATATATCCTGATAAAAAATAACTCCTAGATTTCTGACAGTAGTGCTGGAGGCCAGGGCAATGCCATCCAGAGTAGCTATATCTTTAGATTATGAGGTTCGGAAGTGTTTAGGGTGTAGCACAATAACCTCGGTTTTGTTTAAGTTTAACATCAGAAAATGGTAGGTCATCCATGATTTTATATCTTTAATGCATGCTTGAAGTTTAGCTCAAAAAAATTGAGTGTTTCCTAATAATATTGCCTAATAATAATAATAATAAATTGAATTTATATAGTGCTTTTCACGAACTCAAAGTCGCTTTACAGGGCAGATATAGATAATAAAGACAAACAAAACAAAACAGCCTAGAGGAAGCATATATAATGTGAACACCATGGCTAACTTTAGCGTGCCATATCCAACACAGGACAGACATAAGCATGATACACAGTAGTTTAGTATAGGTGGAGAAACCCACATCTCAAAGTTGGCTACAACTCCTTCTAAAGTCCTCCCAACAGACTCAGAAAACATGGTGGTACCTTTCACAAAATTTAGATGCTCATCAAGATAAAAACCAAGATATTTATACGAGTTTATGTAATTCAGGTATTTACAGTGCATCCGGAAAGTATTCTAAGCGCTTCACTTTTTCCACATTTAGTTATGTTACAGCCTTATTCCAAAATGGATAACATTCACTTAATAATGAATCTGGACCTCCTCCTGCACATGCACATCTTTTAAAAATAATTATGTAATAGTCTAATTTTTTAACATAGACACACAGACACATTTTAACAGTCATCTTAGCCTCCTGCCATTATAAACACGAGTCTTTTGAAGAAAACGCAACCTGTTGTCAAACCTAACTCGTCATATACTGACACTTAGTCAGTGACTCTCAGCACCATACACCGACACACAAGGCACCCTTTAATGTCTGTATGGGACACACTGAGCAGAGAAGCATATAATGAAGAGCGATAATGGTAGCGAGTAGTATTAAAGACCGAAAATCTGCATAAAGAGGCAGGTTGTGGTGGTGGACGGGTCAAGCAGTGCAAGACTTTCACCCAGGAGACAGGGTTCATGTCCCGTCCTTTTTCCGCATCACTGAAACGTACATTATTTAACCACAACCACGATCTTTTCCTAACTAAGTGGTTTTACCCTGCTTGTTGAAAAATGATGCCAAGGGTTCCCGAACCAGGGCATCCAATTTTCCAAGGGGTCCTGACCGAGCATCACTATTTGATGAGTTGGGAGTGAGTCTGTGTTGAGAAAGTCATGCAAAATGGCCCAATGCATTTCTGACTCGTATTTTTCCATTTTTAGTTTCCACGTGGAAGAATAACAGTTACACAGTAGCTACTGAGACTACCGGCCTGAAGGTGGGGGTCAGATTACCTAGACGGCAGCTGGATTCTCGCGATATCAAGATCGCTCGAGAATCGCAGCATCACATATCACACGAAAATGCATCTTGTCAGGCTTCAAGTAATGTGTTTGTGTCCAAACAAACAGCTTACTGAACCAATCGGTGTCCTGTGAGGAACTCCTGGCAGCTATGGCCGTGGTTTAGGCGCTGTGACTGTTCCTTCTAAACAACAATGTAGGACGTGATAGACAGATAGTTATCACCTGCCAGGTATTTTTTTCCAAACAGTTTCCAGTGACCTTGATCAGCACATGGATTGTGTTCATTTTTGTGTAAGCTAAAATCACACACTCACAACTTCCCACGAATCACTGGCAAATAAAGGCTCTCATGTCTGTGCCCAAATGGTTGTTTAAGCCATCCTGCGCTGCTCTGCTGTCCCAGTACACAGTCATCTCCCAAAAATGATCAGAATCAGGGCTTCAGGTTTCACCGAGACATGGCCAGGGACAGGGAAACCGTGAGTAGGCTGGACTGGGAGGGTCAAGGCGGCTGTGAGGAGGGACACGCCACTTTCCCAGGCTTTTGACAAGCTCAACAGCTGAGATACCCCCACCCCTAACACCCATTGACTGCTCCCACACACAGATGTATGTGTGTGTGTGTGTGTGTGTGTGTGTGTGTGTGTGCATGCGTGTGCATGTTGATGCTTGTGATGTTGTGCCAATGAGGGAGAGTTGTGTAATGAGAAAGAGGGAGAGAATTGAGAGACGATGTTTTTCTTACCATCAGCAGCAGGATGATGAGAGTAGAACAGCAGCTGTGCACTCTCTCTCTCTCTCTCTCTTTCTCTACACATCTCTGTTTTCACAGTCTCTGGGAAAATCACAGCTACCTCTTTCTTAATTTTAATATTTTTTATTGCCATATGAGTTTACGAACAATGACTTGACATGCACATAATATTCCATTTTTTGTTTTTATTTCATAAAGACAATATTCCGACTAAACTGTTTACATGGCTAATAAAAGTGAATATTTCACTGATATTCCCGTCTATTTATCTCTTTATTTTAAGTTTTCCACCAGTGGTGGACTTGTTGGACCATGCAAACACTCCCTCTTTCATTTCTTCAACCACCTTCTTGAAAAGGCTGGCTTAGTTGATACCCAAGTCTTAGATGTTTAAAATTGCTGTGTTTCTCCTTCTTTTCTTTTGGCCATGCATCTCTACCACAGCCCTGCAAACTGTTGGCTGGTTAGTTTGTGTACAACAACCACAGCAATGCACAGAGCTGAGTGGGAGCCGGGAAACAGGCAAGAGGCCGTAAACCTTTGCAATCTGTGGTAAAATTAATTGCAGAGATGCTGACTGTATACATGTCCAAACAATGCTTCTAAAACCTGAATAATACCAGCATAATCTTATAAAAATAAAAATAAAAATAAATCTTAACTTAATCGGAAATGCTAAATTTGGAAAAAGGACTTATTCGAAATATCCAAACGGAATATGCTGTTTACATGATCAAATCTGGATTTTTGTCATATTCAGAATAATAGTGGAATATTAGTGTGCATGTTAACGCTCAGAACCCTGAGGTCAATTTCACAGTTCATTGTCCGTATGGTTTTATTTTCTAAAAAAGCTTGTAAAACATCAACCCTGTTGTCTACAGTCAATTTATGAACATCATTTTTTTCAGGAAAAACTGGGCTATTAGAATATCTGTGCTGCAGCGAGGTCACTTGAATGTAAAAAAAGGTTGTATGACCTTAAAGACAAATAAATAAATAAAACGGAACATGAATCTCACAGATATGTATTGATATCACACACATATCAATAAAAGCTAAGCCAATCTCCTGTCTAAATCAGTTCCCATATGTATTAGGAGTCACACTGTGAAGAAATAAACATTATAACTTATACAGTTGACAAAATATATACATTTTTTTCAAAAAAAGTCCAGACGCTTTTGCCCTCATGACATTCACTTATGCCAATAATCAAATAATAATGTCATATTTATTGAAATCACACACACAGCAATGTTCTAAAACAGTTCTCCTATATATTTGGAGTCATGCAGTGCAAAAATAAACATAATGAACATTATAACTCATGTAAAAGGACAAACTATTTACAATTCTTCAAAAAAGGCCCAAATGTGTGCCACATCTCAAAACATTCTTCTCTGTAGAACGGTAATAGACTGGAGTGACCTATCTTGCCACTCTATAGCCTTTGTTCTCGCTCGGATTCGCTGGAGTGATCCATCTTTCCACTTTATATACTCTTTGTATGACGGACCTGCCTTCCCATTGGTTGAAAGACATCAACACAATCTCGCAAAGCATCATGGGATATTCAAGATGGCAACTAGCATCGAGCTAGCAGCAAAAATGACGGAAAATTGATAAATTATGGACATCAAGTGGATAAATCTTGGATTTAAGCGTTTGGATTTATTGCTGAACAACTCCGAAAACAGGCACAACTTCCAAGCTGGATAGAAAATCTTCTTAGTTAGACACCCCCGTGATGGCTAACTCCTTAGCTTTTAGCAGGAAAAATCGGTAAGTAAATTAAACCGTTATTATCTAAATATTAATCAGAGGTGCCGTTTCGTACGGTACCGTATCGTGGATGATCCCTTAGGGCTCTAGTACTCAATGTTGCGGATCTGGTGTTATTCTGTATCAGGGATGGCAACTTTTATGGGAGTAAGGGCCACAAAACATTTCAAGTCATTATGAGGGGCAGCAGTGGCTTGCAAGGCAGTGTATGCATCTCCACGACCTATACACCAGGAGACAATTTGTGCAAACAAGATATGAGTAATAAAGGTATGTAGCTATTAATTAAATGTAATATATCAGTAACATCAACATTCTCTATAGTGAACAACTACTACAAAAATAAATTACATTTCTTTCAAGGATTGAGCATTCATTTATTAAATCATAGCATTCAAATCATAATAATAACTGTAAGCCCAGATACAGCAACAACCAGAAAACGACCAGTGAAGGTTGAAACAATTAATATCTTCACTTGAAAACCCAGCAAAGGCTGGACATGAAATGAAAACATGAATGAATAATCAAGATGGGGCAAAGACAAGAGGATAATAATATGAAATAAGAAGAGTTATGGGCAGTGTTGGGGAGTAACGGATTACATGTACCGGCATTACGTATTCAGAATACAAATTATGAGTAACTGTATTCCGTTACGGTTACAATTTAAATAGTTGGTATTGATGGATTACATGACGATACTTCACGAGTTTAGTCACTCTCGCAACTCCATGCATTTCCCAGAAGCCCCAATATGAAAACGAAAAAATTAGCTATTTGCGTGATCACTGATAGAGGTAAAGATGGAGCCGGAACAACAGAGCCAGGGCAGGAATGCGTTTCTATCTTGGAAATTCAAACAGCATTTCACATTAAAGAAAGAGAAGGGAGAACGAAATATAACTGCTTGCCAGCAATCAACTTCCTTTCAGCGTCCAAATTACTCCACCTCCAACCTGAAGAAGCATCTTAAAGTAAGTTATTTTTAGCCAAGGGTAGTCGTCTGCTGTAGTTTTACTGGTCACCTTGCTATTTTGTAGTTGACCTGCGACTTTACATTCTCCTACATGCTGATTTACTAGCCCCAGAGCCGTTGAAAGACTAGCTCCGTTTGACATGTTAGCTAACGTTAGCTAAAATTAGCTCATGGTAGCTTAGACTGCGGTTAGATTTTTGTAGTATGCAGTTCGGAACTACAAATACAAAAATCTATCTGCTTGTTTAGGTACACATTCAGCCAGTTGGAACAGAAGAACACACCAGAATAGGCCTGTTTAGTAAGCTGTATGTGATGGCCGCATTCCTACTTATAAAATGCAATTCAATGTGGAAGTAATCCAAGTATTCAGAATACGTTACTCAGATTGAGTAACGTAACGGAATACGTTACAAATTACATTTTTGGGCATGTATTCTGTACTCTGTAACGGAATACGTTTTGAAAGTATCCTTCCCAACACTGGTCATGGGTGAATACATTAACATGTATAAACTGTAAAGAATAACACTTACACTCTCTCTTTGAGTTCTGTCCCCAAACATGACAGAACAATCCGGCCAGTATAGACTCAGCGGATCTGGAGCCGGTGCATCATTCTGTCTCCACTAGGGTTGGGTACCTTTCGCATCTCGCTCACTGGAGGAGACAGGATCCGTTGTCATCCACCTACACCAACATCATTCATGAGATGAGTAAAGTTTTTGACCATCCTGTTCAAGGACAAGATGCAGCTAGGAGACTGTTTTCACTTCGCCAGGGGTCGCGGAGTGTGGCCAAGTACTCTATTGAGTTCCGTTCTCTGGTTGCTGAAAGTGGGTGGAACGAAGCGGCGTCTCTAGCCGTGTTTGTTCACGGACTTAATGAACAATTAAAAGATGAACTTGTGTCACATCCAGAGCCAGCAACTCTGGCTAATACTAGCATTAATTGACTCTGGGCAGTTCTGGCTTCCTGCGACCGCTGCCGATTCCTCATCGCCCTTGGTCTCACCTTTCCCTGGATTTTGTATGACCACCATTCTGACTGTTGTGGATCAGTTTAGCCTGGTGAAGTGCCAGGAGGTGCTCGTAGGTGGGGGGTACTGTCATGCCCCGGTGACAGTCTGGTGTGTGTCTGAATGTGTTTTTGTTTTCTTTCTATGATTCTCTCACACATATCGTATGGCTTGACCACATGGTCCCAAGCTCACCAGACATCAGTTAAGACCATAGAGTGTCTATATAACCGAGCTTTGAAAGTCCTAGACAAGAAGAGAATAAGGTATCATCACTGCAAAATTTTAAGCAAACATAAGATTTTAAGCTTTGCTAATTTTATCTCCCTGCATTTTGTTAAATTGGTCTTCAAATGCCTAAATAACTGCTCCCCTTCCCCTTTGCAGGACAATAATAAAACAGCAAAGTGGTACCAGAACCATCACCCGATCAGCGTTAAAAGGCAATTGTAGCATCCCTTTCTGTAGAACATCATTTGCCCAAACTGCATTTTCATTAAAAGGGGAAAAATTATGGAACTTTCTGCCAGACTACTTGAAATGTATCCCAACATTAGCCACTTTAAAAAAAAATTTTTATTCGGGAACAATCTTCCTCTCATATTTAGTTTTTTACACTGTGCTCTCATTGTATACATTTTCATTTCATTTATTTTTATTTCATCTTTATTGTATTTTTAATAATAATGTAAATCTGTATTTTTATTTGTAACCAAAAGCCCTACTAGGGACAAGTGTCGATAATTCACTTTTTTTAGCTTCGGCTAAAAACACTATGATACATACATCAGATGACTGTTGAAGTTTATCTATGTTTTTTTGCATAAATTCTGTAATTTTGTAAATAAACCTTTAAAAAAAAAAAATCATCTGCCTTTAAAGACCAGTCTGACTTTCCTCTGCTGAATTGTTGCTTACCACCAGTATGCAATTTCACCAGCCTATGATAATTATTTCCAGTTGTGTTTCTAAGCTGTCTGTTCCATTACATTACATTATTTCATTACGTCATGTAGCTGACGCTTTTATCCAAAGCGACTTACAATTGCTATATATCAGAGGTTGCATGCCTCTGGAGCAATTAGGAGTTAAGTGTCTTGCTTAGGGAATTTAACCCAGATCTCCCACACCAAAGGCATGTGTTATATCCACTGCGCCATCACCACCACCACCACTGTGTCCTAGAAGTACTTACCTTCAGAACCTTATGCCAGCTCAGCCTTCCCTTGGACCCAGCACCTCCTCCGCCAACCCAGCTTTCTCCAGACCCAGCACCTCCACTGCCTGCTCAGCCATCGTTGGACTGACGACCTCAACTGCCAGCCCCAGCCAGCTTCGGACCCAGCACCCCCCACTGCCAGCTCACTCTCACTGTCTAATAAACAGATTCTTTTGCACCAACTCCAGTCTGCGTCTGAGTTCTGTCCCTAACTGTGACACACACCAAACATTGTTGTCTACCTTTGAACTCTGTAAATAGGTAATCTGTCTCCCATTTTTCTTTAAACATACAGTTTTCATTATACATTTTTCTGTTGCTCATGCCGTCTTCACCGCTCAACTTGATTTGTTGATCAACAAAAAACAAAAAACAAAAAAAAAAACAGAAATCCCACAAAACAAGTAGCCTAACCTCTTTTCAAATTGGGAAATCCAAGGTCGCCGGGCCATATGCCACCCGCGGGCCGCCAGTTGCCCATGTCTGTTCTATATTCATCATATTGACAATCCATTTAAAGAAAGGACAATCCTCATTACTTTCTGACTTCTTCACTTTTCCGTGGCTCTCAACTCTTACAAGTTATCATTTTCATAAGCACAATGGGCAGTGTACAGTGCAGACTTGGGCAGTGTTGATGCAGTGAGCTACTGAGTGGAAAACACCAAATCCACTTCTGCTGATAGACTTCATAAGATGAAATGAACACTCAATCCTTTTTTTCCAAGAATTGTTTTTTAGTAGCTTATATATAAACATACAGTCTATTAAATTCACATTTTTTTTTTTTTTTCGAATACAACCTTTCTTATGACTTATGTGTAAATCCCACCTATGTGTGTGGAAAAAGTACTAAAATATTGTACTCAAGTAAAAGTACCAATACTTTGATGAAATATTACTCAAGTAGTATTACTCAAGTGAAATTAAAGCTGCAAGCAGCATTGGACGGGCCCTCGCTCCTCTTTGCGCGTCAGGGTTACTGGCTACTACTTGAAAAATACAAAATACACAACAAAACTACTCAATACAGTAACGTGAGTAAATGTATTTCCTTACTTTCCACCTCTGGCTATCGTTAGGCCTGCTTCTGGAGGCAGAGACACAACTGGCAAACACTGAAATGAGTTCCACGCCTGTGAATTTACTCTGCCTCTGAGGACCCCCTAAGCCGGCCAGCTCCCTGCCACCCTTGCTCTTGCAAGAGACATTTTTTGTTTTGAATGAACTTTTTGTTCACTAACTTACCTGTTTCCGCTTTCTGCTTTGGGGTCCAAACACCACTAGTTTGCAACAGAATTATCTGGCCACGAAGATGGACACCACAGAGACGAAAAGAATCATTCAAGCCATTTCCACTCACGGAGCACGTGAAGGGCAGCATGAGGCGCCTCTGCACTCCTCAGCCTGTCCTCCAATGTATCTCAGCTCGGTGGCCGCTTGGATCAGGTATCCACTCTTCTGCACCCGTAGGTGGCGCCCGATTCCGTTCCTGCTTGAGTCCCAGCAGCTCCACCTCCCAGCCCCGCTAACCCTTTATGGTTTCTATACCAGACTCCTGTCTGGTATACAAGTAACATAGGGTCATGTAGGCACCTCCTCCACCAATTCTTAGTTGTTTTCAGCAGCCATTAATTTCTCCACTGATAAAGCTAAAATAGCATTAATTATGAGTCTGTTAACTGAAAGAGCGTCCGCTTGGGCTGTAGCCATGGCTAACAATAATTCGCAGATTTGTTACTTCTTTCCACAGTTTGAGGCTGAAATGCTGAAAGTTTTTGACAATCCACTTAGGGGTAAGGAGGCCAGTAACTGACTCCTTTTCTTATGTCAGGGTTCAGATTCTGTAGCTTGATTTTCCATTGATTTCCACATTCTCGCGGCTGGGACGAAAGAGCTCTTCAGGGAGTTTTTATTGGGGTTTTTGGAATTGAAAGACGAGTTAGCTGCTCGCGATGAGCGAAGTCTCTTGAGGATTAAATCGCCCTAGCTGTTCGTGTAGATATCTGTCTCCGTGAGAGGCGCAGGGAAAGGATAGGCAGGCAGAGACCCCCTCCTTCTCTTCCCCCTTCCAGGACGCCTTGTCAGACGGGGCAGTCGCCAACTCCATCCCCCCATCCGGACGCATCACCCTCTGCTTCCTCGGCTGCCAACAAGAAGGAGCCCATGCAGCTGGGCAGAATGATATTATCTCCAGTTGAATGAGAGTGGCGTTTCCGGGAGAGGCTGTGCAGTCAGGCGGGGCACATCCGCGTGAGCTGCCCTGCTCAGCCAAAAGAGCAGGCTCACCAGTCAGGAGGGGGACGCTGGTGAGCCAAACAGCTGTCCACCATTCCCTCTCTAAACTCATCAAGTTACAAGGTACTGTTTCCTGGTCTGAAGTTTCTCATCCCATTCAAGTTTTGGTTGATTCTGGGGCTGATGACAATTTCATTGACGCTGAGTTCGTTTCACAGACGAGTATTTCCTCTGAGCCCCTAACTTAACCTAAGTCTCTAGATGGAAGACTTCTGGCCTGTGTTACCCACCAGACCGCCCCAGTTTCCCTAGCTCTCTCTGGTAATCATTTTGAGTCTTTATCCCTCTACCTTATTCCGTCTACTACGTCACCGTTAGTTTTAGGTCTCCGCTGGCTCAAGCTCCACAATCCCCAAATAGACTGGTCCTCATCACCAACTGGAGTATATATTGTCATTCTCACTGTCTCCATTCAGCCATACCAGCCTCTGTTAGTGCCAATCCATCTCCCCCTAAACCTATTGACCTTACGTCTGTCCCTCCTGAGTACCACGACCTCAGGGAGGTGTTTAGTGAGGATCATGCCCTTTCTTTACAACCTCACTGCCCTTACGATTGTATGATAAACTTGCTCCCGGGCGCCGCCCTGCCAACCAGTAAACTGTACAGTCCGTTTGGTGCTGCGTAGACTGCTCAAAATCAGACTATATGCAAAAGCCGAGAAATGTGAGTTCCATGTTTCCTCTGTTCAGTTTCTGGGTTTTGTGGTGGAAGAGTGGCAACTCAAGGCCGACCCTGCCAAGATTGAGGCAGTGGTTGAATGGCCCACCCCGGGGACGAGAAAACAGCTCCAAAGGTTTCTTGGGTTTGCTAATTTTTTTAGTTTATTTGTGACTATAGTCGTGTAGCTGCTCCTCTCTCTAAGTTAACTTCAGTAAAGGTTCCATTTATGTGGTACCCAGCAGACAATGTTTTGTTTTGTAAGCTAAAGTGTTTGTTTACCTCTGCCCCTGTTCTAACTCACCCTGACCCTACAGCTCCATTTGTGGTTGAGGTCGATACCTCGGACTCTGGCGTGGGAGCAGTCCTCTCCCAGCGTTCCACCTCTGACCAGAAGTTACAAATCTGTGCCTTTTTCTCCCACTGACTCTCTCAGGCTGAGAGGAAATATGATGTGAGCAACCGAGAGCTAATCGCGGTGCTCTTAGCCCTACAAGAATGACTGGCTGCCCACCCTTTTTTGGTATGGACTGATCATACGAATTTATCTTATCTTCGTTCTTCTTGCAGGCTCAACTCGCGCCAGGCTCGATGGGCGCTGCTTTTGGGTCTGTTCAACTTTCACCCTCACCTATTGGTCAGGGTCACGGAACCTTAAACCTGATGCCCTGTCTCGTCAGTTCACCTCTCCAGTCGAAGATCTGGGATGCTTATCACGCAGTCCCCTGTGCTGCACTGGGTTTCTCTGACCACGTCATGGTTCACCTGATCCCCACGTACAGGCAGAAACTAAAGCTCTGCAAACCTGTAGTGAGGACATCAAGGAAGTGGACCAGTGAGGCTGTGGAGGATCTCCAGTCGTGTTTGGACTCCACTGACTGGGATGTGTTCAGGACTGCTACCAACAGTCTGGATGAGTACACAGAGGCTGTGACGTCATACATCAGCTTCTGTGAGGACTGCTGTGTTCCATCAAGCACCAGGGTGAGTTACAACAATGACAAACCCTGCTTCACAGCCAAACTCAGAAGGTTAAGGCTGACTAAGGAAGAGGCGTTCAGGAGTGGGGACAAAGACTCCTTCAATGACTCCTTCAATGACCGACACCTAGCCAACGACCTGAATGAGTTCTACTGTCGATTTGAAAGACAAAAGGACAGTCCTGACAGTCCTGACCATCCCCCACGACACCTCCCTACAGCTACAGACACTGTGCTTCACCTCCACCTCCCCCACCTCAGCAGGGTCCTGGGCCTCCCCACCAATGCCCTCCATAAAGGTCCCCCCCTCCACCCCCCCACCCACCTCAGTGACGACTCTCTCCATCCATGAGAGGGACGTCAACAGACTCTTTAGGAGACAGAACCCCAGGAAAGCTGCTGGACCGGATGCTGTCTCCCCATCCAGCTTGAAGCACTGCGCTGATCAGCTGTCTCCAGTGTTCACAGACATTTTTAACACCTCACTGGAGACATGCCACGTGCCAGCCTGTTTCAAGACCTCAACCATAATCCCTGTCCCCAAGAAGCCAAGGACCACAGGACTTAATGACTTCAGACCCGTCGCCCTGACCTCTGTGGTTATGAAGTCCTCTGAGCGCCTTGTGCTTTCACACCTCAAAGACATCACCGACCCCCTCCTGGACCCCCTGCAGTTTGCCTACAGAGCCAATAGTTCTGTAGACAATGCAGTCAACCTGGCCCTCCACTATATCCTCCAGCACCTGGACTCCAGAGGATTCTACACCAGGATCCTGTTTGTGGACTTCAGCTCTGCCTTTAACACCATCATCTCTGCTCCAGGAGAATCTCTCCCAGCTAGGCGTGCCTGACTCCACCTGCAGGTGGATCACTGACTTCCTGTCTGACAGGAAGCAGCATGTGAAGCTGGGGAAACACGTCTCCGACTCACAGACCATCAGCACTGGATCGCCCCAGGGCTGTGTTCTTTTCCTCCTGCTCTTCTCCCTGTACACCAACAGCTGCACCTCCAGTCACCAGTCTGTCAAGCTTCTGAAGTTTGCGGACGACACCTCCCTCATCGGACTCATCTCTGATGGTGACGAGTCCGCCTACAGGTGGGAGGCTGACCACCTGGTGACCTGGTGCAAGCAAAACAATCTAGAGCTCAACGCTCTAAAGACAGTGGAGATGGTTGTGGACTTCAGGAAGAACCCACCCCCACCTGCCCCCATCACCCTCTGTGGCTCCACAATTGACACTGTGGAGTCTTTCCGCTTCCTGGGAACTATCATCTCCCAGGACCTCAAGTGGGAGCTGAACATCTGCTCCCTACAGAGGATGTACTTCCTGCGGCAGCTGAAGAAATTCAACCTGCCAAAGACAATGATGGTGCACTTCTACACAGCCATCATTGAGTCCATCCTCACATCCTCCATCACCATCTGGTACGCTGCTAGCACTGCCAAGGACAAGGGCAGAATGCAGCGTGTCATTCGGTCAGCAGAGAAGGTGATTGGCTGCAATCTGCCGCCGCTCCAGGACCTATACGCCACCAGGACTCTGAAGCGTGCTGGAAAGATTGTGGCCGACCCCTCCCACCCCAGACACAGACTCTTTGAGACACTCCCCTCTGGCAGGAGGCTGAGGTCCATCAGGACCAAAACCTCACGTCACATGAACAGCTTTTTCCCCTCCGCCACTAGCCTTATTAACAAGGCCCGGAACCCACCCTGACTCTCCACCTTCATGCCACTGTTCTCTCTCTGCTGTAATGCTCTTTTCTCTTTATTTTTTATTTATATCTTTATTTATTCTTTATTTTTAACTTAATACATACTGTGTAAATATACTTATACTTATATTGTTTGTACCTATACTTATATTGTTTCATATTCATGTGTGACGTGCACCAACAACACCAAAACAAATTCCTTGTATGTTAAAAAACGTACTTGGCAATAAAACCCTTTCTGATTCTGATTCTGAAGAGACATCAGAGGAAACCATCCTGCCATCCTCCTGTGTTATTGGAGCAGCCAGATGGGAGATTGAGAGGGTGGTCCAGGAGGCACAGGAGGAACAACAGACTCCTGATGGCTGTCCACCTGACAGGCTGTTTGTTCCCCCGTCGGCCAGATCTTCAGGCATTTTTTCACGACACATGGGGGGGTGGCACGAGCACTTAAAATATAAAAATAATTCTCTGCGCCACGAAGCCAAATGTCTTCAAAGGAATGAAACGTTGATAATAAAAAACAGTGATTTAATAGTGATAAAGGGACAGTGCACTACCAGGCCGGTGAGCAGTTGTATCCGTGCTCCTATAGTGGTCTTTGCTCCAGTCTGGCACCGGACATCCTGTGATGCCATCCAGCTCTGTGGCTCGGTGCACTATTTAGGATTCACAAGGAGGAGTGACGCACGCGGCCGTGGGCGCATGCACTGGATGTGTGTGTGTGTATGTGTGTGTGTGTGTGTGTGTGTGTGTGTGTGTGTGTGTGTGTGTGTGTGTGTGTCCTACCAAAGCAGATAATTAGCTCCACACATAGTTCATTATAGGCTAAGTCTTAAATATATGTGGAATATCCATTGAAATATTCACATTTTACATGAAAAAGATTTCTCTCAGATGTGTCCAGTTTGGGACGTCACATAGCATTACTGTATGTGCTGGGGTACATTTTCACATAATTTATATACAAGTGAACACCTGAGTATTACCCCCATAATGATATAAATACACCCAAAACATGCTTTTAGGGATATTATAGTCAAATATAGTGATTGTGATGTCATATTGCAGCAACAAAGTAATCTGTATTTTCTGTCTTTAAAAAACTACTAATCGATTAAAGGTTAAGGCTGGTGATAGTCTGTATTTTTAATTCAATAAATCCCATTAAAGACCCAAACCACAGCCTGATAAATCTTCCTCCAAAAACACATCAATGAGCAACATCTTGTTAAAAACACATCAATGAGCAGCATGTTGTTAGGACGTGATTAGCTAGTAGTACACAGGTCATACTGTACATACTACAGGTAGCTACAGTGCATGTAAATGTACTGTGTAAATGATTGTAAGTCAAGGTGCATTAATTTACTACAAATTGTTTTAAGACTGACTTTAAAAATTTTAAATTGATTCTTCAACCCCCAGGCCGAAATAAATGGGTTCATGAATGTTGGAAAGTATTAAGAGACAGCTTTGGTCTTTTCATGACAACAAATGTTATAATAAAATATAACTGTTGGTGCAGAAATTTTGTGTGTGTGTTTTTTTTCCGAAGGGGTTCTAGCCCAGGGTGTAATTCAATGTAGAACTGCCACTGCTCATCTCGTCACCCTGCATCCTGGTCCACCTACCTCCCTTGGGTTGAATATGCCTCCCTGTTCTGAATATAACTCCCTGTTTTGCTCAGCCACAGGTGGCCACAAGTGGCTGAGCAGAACAGGGAGTTATGGGCATATCTCCATTCATGGCCTCAATTGGTTTTGGTTTCCCCGATCAGGAGACAGAGGTGGCAGTTTCCTCGGTCCAGGGGCATCTTTGGCGCGCCCGCCGAGTTTGGCAGGAGGCTCCACTTACCCATGCTCTGCACGCAATCAAAGAATCGCAGACCGCCGTCGTGCTCCAGCTCCTGACTATCAGCTGGGCCAGAAGGTTTGGCTGTGCTCCTCTGACCTCCCCCTCCAAGTGGAGTCCCGTAAGTTGGCACCCAGGTACATTGGTCCGTTTGAAATCAAACGCGTTCTCAAATCCAGTGTAGTTAGGTCAAGTTCCCACCCTCTCTGAATGCTGTCTTTTCTTTCTTCAGAGCAAGGGTGTATTTGGGCGGAAGACTACCAATATTTTTAACTTAACTAATATATTGTCAGCAACTTTCAAATCTCAGAGAACACATAAGTTAAATTTTGAATGTGCAGAAAGTTTTAAACATGAGCAGACATCTTGCTGAAACACATCTGAGCTATTACAGTCCAGGGGTTTATAAATTAATTAATGTATCATTGACGGGAACAGGTGCCACATTTAAAGAGGTTACTTCCCCAAACAGTGGACACAAAAGAGGAGGAAGAGTAACTCATGCCTACATGTGTGTTAACTCAGCAGGGATAACGTTAATAGGAAAACCGGATCTACAGGAGAATACATATTTGAAAGCAATACAGAATGCATGGGAGCCTGACTGCATTACATTCCATTATAGTTAGATATTTTAAATTGTCACCTGTTTTTCATTACATAAATAAAGATATTTTCACCATTAATTGATGCAGAAAGGCGCAAATTGTTGATAAAAAAATCACCAGAATGCAGGAAATGAAGTGTTTCATGCTCAATATGTTTTTTACTTCATCATCCCCCACGAATGTGGACCTACGCCCTTTATCAGTTTCTCCAGGAATTCGCAATGTTGTGATCACAACAATCCATCCATCCATCTTCGTCCGCTTATCCAGGGTTGGGTCGCGGAGTTAGCAGCTCTGGCAGGGGACCCCAAACTTCCCTTTCCCAAGCCACATTAACTCCGACTGGGGGGATCCCGAGGCGTTCCCAGGCCAGGTTGGAGATGTAATCCCTCCACCTAGTCCTGGGTCTTCCCCAAGGCCTTCTCCCAGCTGGACAAGCCTTGAACACCTCCCTAGGGAGGCGCCCGAACCACCTCAACTGGCTCCTTTCGACACAAAGGAGCAGAGGCTCTACTCCGAGCTCCTTGCGGATGACTGAGCTTCTCACCCTATCTCTAAGAGAAATGCAAGCCACCCTCCTGAGGAAACCCATTTCGGCCGCTTGTACCCTGGATCTTGTTCTTTCGGTCATGACCCAGCCTTCATGGTCATGAAGGCTGGGTCATGACCGAAAGAATAGGTGAGGGTAGGAATGAAAAATGACCGGTAGATCAAGAGCTTTGCCTTCTGGCTCAGCTTTCTTTTCATCACAACGGTGCAATGAATTGAAAGTAATACCGCCCCCGCTGCGCCGATTCCCCGACCAATCTCCCGCTCCATTGTCCCCTCACTCGCGAACAAGACCCCAAGGTATCTGAACTCCTTCCCTACCTGGAGTAGGCACTTCATCGGTTTCCTGTTGAGAACCATGGCCTCAGATTTAGAGGTGCTGATCCTCATCCCAGCTGCTTCACACTCGGCTGCAAACCGATCCAGTGAGTGCTGAAGGTCACAGGCCGATGATGCCATCAGGACCACATCATCTGCAAAGAGCAGCGATGAGATCCCCAGCCCACCGAACTGAAACCCCTCCCCACCCCGACTACGCCTCGATATCCTGTCCATAAATATTACAAACAGGATTGGTGACAAAGCACAGCCCTGACGGAGGCCTCACCTGAAACAAGTTCAACTTACTGCCAAGAACCCAGACGCAGCTCTCGCTTTGGTCATACAGAGATTGGATGGCCCTGAGAAAGGACCCCCTCACCCCATACTCCCGCAGCACCTCCCACAGTATCTCCCGGGGCACCCTGTCATACGCCTTCTCCAGATCCACAAAACACATGTAGACCAGATGGGATCTCCAGGATCCTTGCAAGAGTTCCATGACCAGGACAGAATCCGTATTGTTCCTCTTCCACCTGAGGTTCGACTCGGCCGAACCCTCCTTTCTAGCACCTTGGAGTAGACTTTACCAGGGAGGCTGAGAAGTGTGATACCCCTGTAATTGGCACAGACCATCTGGTAGTCCTTTTTGAACAGGGGAACCACCACCCCGGTCTGCCACTCCTTTGGCACTGTCCCAGACTTCCACGCAATCTTGAAGAGGCGTGTCATCCAAGACAGCCCCTCCACACCAATAGCTTTCAACATTTCTGGACGGATCTCATCAATCCCCGGGGCTTTGCCACTGTGGAGTTGTTTGACTACGTCAGCGACTTCCAACAGGGAACAATTCACGTGCATTCAACCAATCACTGTGAATTTAGTGCGACTCGCACTTTTGACCAATCACCGCAACTTTACTGCAAATTTCAGAATCAGAAAGGGCTTTATTGCCAAGTACGTTTTTTGCACATAAAAGGAATTTGTCATGGTGTTGTTGGTGCATGTCACACATTCTCAAATATAAGAAGGATAAAAAGAATATAAACAATATAAGTATAAACATATACACACAGTATGTATTAATAACGATAAAATAAATGTAATAAATAATAAAATAAGTTAAACAGTAGTAAAAAGGAACGCTACAGCAGAGTAGGTACAGTGGCATGAGGAGCCAGAGGTGGAGTGTGGTGAGAGTCAGGCTGGGTTCCGGGCCTTGTTGATAAGGCTAGTGGCGGAGGGGAAAAAACTGTTTATGTGGCGTGTGGTTGAGGTCCTGATGGACTTCAGCCTCCTGCCAGAGGGGAGTGGCTCAAAGAGTTTGTGGCCGGGGTAGGAGGGGTCAGCCACAATCTTTCCAGCATGCTTCAGAGTGTGGTGGTGGTGTATAGGTCCTGGAGTGGCGGCAGATTGCAGCCAATCACCTTTTCTGCAGACCGAATGACACGCTGCAGTCTGCCATTGTCCTTGGCAGTGGCAGCAGCGTACTAGATGGTGATGGAGGATGTGAGGATGGACTCAATGATGGCTGTGTAGAAGTGCACCATCATTGTCTTTGACAGGTTGAATTTCTTCAGCTGCCGCAGGAAGTACATCCTCTGTTGTGCTTTCTTGACGGGGGAGCTGATGTTCAGCTCCCACTTGAGGTCTTGGGAGATGATAGTTCCCAGGAAGCGGAATGTGGCTCCACAATTGTGGAGCCACAGAGGGCAGGTGAGGCTGGGTTCTTCCTGAAGTCCACAACTATCTCCACTGTCTTTAGAGCGTTGAGCTCAAGGTTGTTTTGCTTGCACCAGGTCACCAGGTGGTCAGCCTCCCACCTGTAGGCGGACTTGTCTCCATCAGAGATGAGTCCGATGAGGGAGGTGTCGTCCGCAAACTTCAGAAGCTTGACAGACTGGTGACTGGAGGTGCAACTGTTTGTGTACAGGGAGAAGAACCGACCAATAACCGGAGTTTCCCACAAGTTCAACCAATCACAGCAGTCCACCGTGCCAGACTTTGTGTCAGTGTGTGACGCTGAGAGCCACTGACCAAGCAGGAGTGAGAATGGGTTGACGTAACACACGTACATTGCCAAATTCATTTCCTTGTTTCTGATATGAAGACGAGACATGTGTGACTCGAACATCTCACATTTACCAAAACAAACAAAATGTACAGAGAAAGACGTGCAAAACATTTCAGACCGTCCTTCCAACTTGTATACATTTTAACATCAAAGTTCACTGTCACGTTTCTTCACTCTAAAGTCGCTGAAAGCTGCTGCTGTTTTAATCCTGTCAGCTCTCTGCAGCAGGCAGGGTGTTCAAATTTGATTAATTCAATAAATTATAATTTTCATTTTATATCAAATTTGCAGCATCCTGAGCCTTTTTGGTAAGGTTACTAGAAAAAATTGCACCTTTTTTTTTGCAATTTTCACTGTTCTCAAAAAAGGCCGCGAAATCCTGGAGGGACTGCTTGATTCAGAGGTTCCCACAAGGAAAGTGGAGTGTTTCAAGTCGACCAGTCCCATCAGATGGATCATTACATACGGTTAAGGAATATGGTTGAGATGAAACTGTTGATTTATTTAAATCATCCATTTAAGTGCATGTTTCATTCAATTCAATTTCAAATTTTTCACAAAATGTTATTTCCCTTTAGGGAGAAGAATAAAACAACTCATGTAAATTACACAATTTATTAATTTGAAAATCTGATAAAGAATCAAACTTTTCTAAGCCGTGTTGATCTTCCACCACATATTGATGATCAGTGCTTTCAGAATTATTTTTTTTTGGAATGACATTAGGACAATTAAAGCAATGTCACCTGGTCTGTGTGATTCTTAGGCTTATATCTGATTACTGCAACAATGCTCTAACAAGAGAGTTGTGGTTTGTGTTCATTGAAATTGAATTTGAACTTGAGCATCATTGAACTGTGAAATCACTTCTGAATACAACTAAATTCTTTTTTTTCTGTTATATTTTACATTTGGCTGCATTTACCTAAGTGTTACCATCCATATCACCATATGATTATGCTAGAATCTATTCATGCGTACAGCTAGACAATGGGAGTTCTACACTCTACAGGTGCTGGTTATATAATTAGAAAATCATGAAAAAGTTGATTTATGTCAGTAATTCCATTCAAAAAGTGAAACTTGTATATTATATTCAATCATCACACACAGAGTGATACATTTCAAATGTTTATTTCTTTTAATTGTGATGATTATAACTGACAACTAATGAAAATCCCAAATTCAGTATCTCCGAAAATTAGAATATTACTTAAGACCAATACAAAAAAGGACTTTTAGAAATGTTGGCCAACTGAAAAGTATGCACATGAAAAGTATGAGCATGTACAGCACTCAATACTTAGTTGGGGCTCCTTTTGCCTGAATTACTGCAGCAATGCGGCGTGGCATGGAGTCGATCAGTCTGTGGCACTGCTCAGGTGTTATGAGAGCCCAGGTTGCTCTGATAGTGGCCTTCAGCTCTTCTGCATTGTTGGGTCTGGTGCATCGCATCATCCTCTTCACAATACCCCATAGATTTTCTATAGGGTTAAGGTCAGGCGAGTTTGCTGACCAATTAAGAACAGGGATACCATGGTCCTTAAACCAGGTACTGGTAGCTTTGGCACTGTGTGCAGATGCCAAGTCCTGTTGGAAAATTAAATCTGCATCTCCATAAAGTTGGTCAGCAGCAGGAAGTGCTCTAAAACTTCCTGGTAGACGGCTGCGTTGACCCTGGACCTCAGAAAACACAGTGGACCAACACCAGCAGATGACATGGCACCCCAAACCATCACTGACTGTGGAAACTTTACACTGGACTTCAAGCAACGTGGATTCTGTGCCTCTCCTCTCTTCCTCCAGACTCTGGGACCTTGATTTCCAAAGGAAATGCAAAATGTACTTTCATCAGAGAACATAACTTTGGACCACTCAGCAGCAGTCCAGTCCTTTTTGTCTTTAGCCCAGGCGAGACGCTTCTGACGCTGTGTCTTGTTCAAGAGTGGCTTGACACAAGGAATGCGACAGCTGAAACCCAGGTCTTGCTTACGTCTGTGCGTGGTGGTTCTTGAAGCACTGACTCCAGCTGCAGTCCACTCTTTGTGAATCTCCCCCACATTTTTGAATGGGTTTTGTTTCACAATCCTCTCCAGGGTGCGGCTATCCCTATTGCTTGTACACTTTTTTCTACCACATCTTTTCCTTCCCTTCGCCTCTCTGTTAATGTGCTTGGACATAGAGCTCTGTGAACAGCCAGCCTCTTTAGCAATGACCTTTTGTGTCTTGCCCTCCTTGTGCAAGGTGTCAGTGGTCATCTTTTGGACCGCTGCCAAGTCAGCAGTCTTCTCCATGATTGTGTAGCCTACAGAACTAGACTGAGAGACCATTTAAAGGCCTTTGCAGGTGTTTTGAGTTAATTAGCTGATTAGAGTGTGGCACCAGGTGTCTTCAATATTGAACCTTGTCACAATATTCTAATTTTCTGAGATACTGAATTTGGGGTTTTCAGTAGTTGTCAGTTATAATCATCAAAATTCTAAGAAATAAGCACTTGAAATATATCAGTCTGTGTGGAATGAATGTATACATTATACAAGTTTTACTTTTTGAATGGAATTACTGAAATAAATCAACTTTTTCATGATATTCTAATTATATGACCAGCACCTGTATATTGAAACAAAATGGGAGAAAGAAGCTAAAATATTTTCAGTAGAGGATTGGCTAAACATTTGAATAACACAGCAGAGCACTTCGAGGTCAGGTCATTGGAGGGAATTGACATGGAAGAATCTAATTACATTTATTACTCCGAAAATAAAACTAAAGCAGAAGGGTTTACCAAATTGGGGATGATGTTGGAGGTGATGTGGAACACTTCCACTGCCCATCTATCCGGCCCTATTGGATTGAAACAGTAGAAAAGATGGGCTTTGAGATTAAACATGATTTCTTACTCTACTCCAGGGGAGCTTCTTCCCTGGAGTTCTTGTGCTTTCTCGCCTCACAGATTTCCTTGGATTGTGGTGGCACCTGGAGCTTGACGCCTGCACTGCTACGATTATTTCTAGTCATAGTTCTATTATCCTTATTGTTACTATAATTGCCACCATGCGAACTGCTATGATTATTATGGAATCATATTTCTGTATCAGTGTCTCTGTGTTCCAAATGGTCACGGCAGATGGCCGCCCACCAAGAGCCTGGGTTTGTCTGAGGTTTCTGTCTGTTTAAATGAAGTTTTTTCACACCACTATCGTACCAAATGCTTGCTCTTAGGGGGAATAGTTGGGTTTTGTAAATGATAGTGTGGTTAAGAACCACTATCTGGAAAGTGTTGAGATAACTCTAAAAGTGTAAAGTAAAGTGCCCCCAATAAAAGGCGAATGAATTGGAGTCGTAAAATAAATACATAATACGGAAAAACTAACTCACTCCCTGAAGTACGGACAAATTTAATATTTATTGGAGGCAATTGATAGCATTGTTGTGTTGGAGACAGAACGGTCCCAAACGCTAGGCTCAGCAAAAGACAGGTTTATTGAGGATAAAGGTAAGAGGGAGGAGTGGGGAGGCGGACGCCAAGGACAGGAGTGAGGGCTCTGGGGTTGTGGTAGGATGATGAGGGAATCCTGCTGGGATAGGATAGTGAGGGAGCTTGCTGGGGTAGGATGGTGAGGGGACTAGCAGGGAATAGGATGGCGAGGGAACTTACTGGGGATAAGATGGCGAGGGAGCTTGCTGGGGTAGGATGGTGAGGGAGCTTAGGGAAACCGGGGCCGAGGGAGCCGAGGAGAAGGCACTGGAGTCCGGTGAAGATGGGAGCCGAGGCGGGGGTGGCTGGAAGCTGGAGCAAGGGTGGAAGGAAGGGTGGAGCAGGGAGCCGTGAGGAGGGCACCGAATGGTGAGGCCAGCTGACTGGAGATACTGGAAGCATGTGGAAAGAATGACTGTAGGGAAGAAACACAAAAAGGATCAGCAACAGGTAAGTACGGGAGTGTTCAGAGCGCTTGTCACCAGAATAACTGAAGCAACGATCAAGCGAAGCTGATGAGTGGATCCGGGGTTCATATACTGGGCTTGATCGTAGATGGCTGGCAGGTGCGTACGGCGGGAGAGGCGATTGTGGAATGACGAGCAGGTGTGTGTTATCAGCTGGCAGGAGCAGGCAGGAGGAGGGGAAAACACAGGGGACACAGAGAGAGGCAAGACAAACAGAGAAAACTAACAGTGGAAATGAAATAGGCACTAGGAAACTAGAAAACAAAACAAAGACTCACAGCCAGCCGACCCCAACCATAACAAGTTCATTTTAATACAGTGTAGCCCTAACATAACAACATGTAATAATAATAATATATGTATATTAATGTACAAGCTTATATGTAAGCTTGCCAACATCATGTTCATGTGCCATTCTGTTTCACAAGGCCACATTTCTTATTCCCTGTACAGTGATGGTGGATAAGCCAATTTCTGCTATGGCTGTCAGACTTCTGGCTGGGTGACAAACATAATGTTCTGCTCTTAAAATGAACATTTAAAACATGAGTTGTCTGACTGAACTAAATTAATGCTTAATTTGTTACCTACATATTTTTTTACTATCATAACTGTAGCTTTATGGGTAATTTCACACAATGCACACACACAAATCTCTTTCACAAAGACTGCACAACACTTTGTAGTAAGGGTATTAAAAACACATTTCATATCATATATTTTTCTTATAAATATTATAGTCCTTTCTTAGTGACTGTCAGTCTGTGTGTCCTGTCCAGAGTCTGACCAGTCATACATCCACCTGTAGGATCAATACCACCAACTCTACTGTGTGGACAGGACCGAGCACATTTGGTGCATTACGCAAGCTTCCCCTAAATCGAACAATCAAAACCTAACAGTTCTACAGATTTCCTGTTATGGCAGCTTGCTAGAGAGTGTTTTCAGTGCTCTGCCTCAAATCCTGTTGTAACCCACCGTTTTTGCATTAGAACTTTGTGTTTTGCTCTTGTAAATGCGCTGGAATGTCAACTGCAGCAGGAATATCAATAAGACATGGCTCAGACACGACGCAATCTAAACTACAAAACTACAGAACGTACAAGCTAACTCGAGAAGCTAAAGGTGGTGCGGATGTTAGCATAACTCCAGCAATGGCTGTGCATAAGTGCAGTGAACCCAAAATGAAGGGAGATAACACAGAGAACATTGACACTATTGATACTTTGAGAGCGGACTCAAAGTTAGGGAGTTAGGGAAGGGCTAAGAGAATGCTCAGAACGTGTTACACAGGCTAAATTAAGAATCTCAACTACTGCCTATTGTACCATCTGGCCAGGGACTTCAGATTAAAACTATCCTTTTGACTAAATATTGCATTTTTACAGAATTTTTTTTTGTTAATATGCACTGTCCCTGCCAAATAAAAATAAAGGGAAATGGAAGGGCCTGCCTTGAAATAATTTGGATAGGAAAAGGGACAAGGTAAATATATCATTTTGATATTAATCATCTTTTAAAAGAGAGAAAATATCTCTGCATTCTCCTGGGCGTGTCAACCAGACAAGGACACTTATGCCAGAAGGATGAACCACTCAAGAAACAACATTATTGTTTCAAACTCCAGAAGTACACCATACATACACCAACTCTCCTGATGGCACACCAGGCAAAATACTCTTCATTGCCCAATGGGACATCAGGGTTGATGATGATCTGAAGGAGAATAGATTTTCACCCATTCTTGTATTTCATTCTTTATCATTGTATTTGATCATTTATGCAAACTATCTGTTGTTGTGGTTGTTTATTTTTCTTCATTCTTGCACACCTGTTTCAATAGTTCATTGTGTTCATTTATATGTTCACATGATAATAATGTGTTGTGTTTCAAAAGTGATATTCCTATATACTTCTTGATGCTTTGTGCTAGTCACAAAAGTACTCAAACGTGCACATGCAATGGTGACGATTACCACTGATCGTTCAAACAGTCCAGGGATAACAGAAGTAAGGCAAGAACTATACTGGAAAACTATACTTTATCTGGAAACAGTGTGTGAAGTATTTAAAACCATATTTGTGTCTATCCTGTTCCTCAGCTCTGTAAAATGCTGGAGAGAAAACAAAATAGCAAAACAACTACTTATAAGCTTATAGGGTATCCATTACTTATGCTTCACCCCTCAATTGCGGAGGAGCAGGATGAAGAGGAGGAGGTATATGTGCAGATGGAGGCACACGTCAGTGGAGGACTTTCAGGTCTTCCTTGCCTGAGGGCATACTTTAGTCACACTCAGTGTCAATGGCCTATAATAATAATAATAATAATACTGAAGTGGTATCGCATCTGGATTTTATTCATTTAAAAGCACCATATTGTCTTGACATTTCAGGTAATTGTTACGTAAAACATTACTTTTTCGAAATATAATTCATTAAATGATTACTCACATTATTACTCAATTATATACTCACACTGTGCAGCTGCTCTGTTTGTGGGGGGCAGACAGAGACAAATATGCATTCTGGGCAATGCTGCTGCCATAAATGAGATCTTTCTATTCTTTTGGCCCATTCTCTTTATGTGTCTGTAGTTTGGAATTTTGAGCAGTAGGTGGAGACACAGGCTAAGGCTTAGCAGCTGAGACACACAGAGAGACAGCAAAGTAACCATGCAGTCCCAGCTCATCATAGATGTTTAATGATGGAAATCAGGATCATGTATAATGTCTTTTCATTGTATCTTGCCATACTTGTGTATTGTAAACAACTTTTGCTGTTGAACTTTTTTCAACAACTGTTGAGAAACTTAAGTCGTATATATCAAGCAAGAATGCAAAAGAATTTCACCTACAAAGCTTCAACAATTAGTGTCCTCAGTTCCCAAACACGTATTGAGTGTTGTTAAAAGGAAAGGTGATGTAACACAGTGGTCAACATGCCCCTCTCCCAGCTTTTTTCGAACGTGTTGCAGGTATCAAATTCAAAATGAGTGAATATTTGCAAAAAAACAAGTTTATCACCAAAGTTTATCAGTTTGAACATTAAATATCTTGTCTTTGTAGTGTATTCAATTGAATATAGGTTGAAAAGGATTTGCAAATCATTGTATTCTGTTTTTATTTACGTTTTACACAACGTCCCAACTTCATTGGAATTGGGGTTTGTAGAACAATTCTCATATTGTTGATATATATTCTCATATCAAACGGATTCTTGTATAAAAAATATTTCATTGCAAATGTGGTTAAATAGACAGATATTTTGGCACACCCCATGAATTAAAAAAAGAGCAAAAAACCCAGGCCAAATAGTAGATGTTACATTTGATCTCATGTAGTTTCACAATGCAAGCTCTGATTCATCCCAAATTTTTTGTTAAAGTGGGCAGGGGGTTTATCTACATGTCTGAAAAAATAGAATGTGAATATGTTGATGCATAGAGGAAATACAGCACTACAAACACAGAAATACGTAAAGCAGAAATATCAAATATTAGGGTCTATAATAAATGTATTAATTTGCTTTAAGGCAGCTTTGACTGGGCTGGTCCCAGAAATACCAACCAAGGTTTTCTGGAAAGCTATGACGGTGCTGAATCCAGCAATATATGATGCTTTGTTGCTGTGGCACATACAGTCTGTTGTCTACATTCAGATGTATGACATGTAGCTAAGCACAGTGAAATGGGTGTGAATAGAAAGTCAGCAGTCAATCTAAAATATTTCTAGAAACTGAAAAAAAAAAATCTTTATTCTGGGGAAAATTTAACAGTTTGGTATCAACTTTAAGGAGTACATAAATGTTCTGGATGCAGAAATATCATTTTAATCATTTGAACAGGCAAAATATGCTTTGAAGTATGGATATATATAACTCATACAAACACAAAACATTGTGGTGTCAGGGCTGTAGTGGAGGCTAAATGCCAGTAAACATATTCCAAAATCACACTATATTATCCACGAAATTAAAAAGCCATTGAATTTCTAGCAATGAATATTTATGCATTGCAATTATGTATCTGAAATGTTTGCCTCTGCATTTTACACTTCAAATTCTCAACAACTAATTTTCACCTTTATCTTTCTAAGCTCACATATTTACAATATAAAATTCAACATTACAAAATTCAATAAACAAAATTCAGATGCAAAAATAGCTTGGGCAACACTGGTAATAAGCAATATGACAACATGATAAACTTGATGGTTGTATATAAACGGAGCCGCCACCGTGTTTTACGGCAATTTACTTCCAAGCCGAGTGGTGATGTGAAGATCACATTCAGTAGCGGTGGGACGGGGAACGGCCAAACAGCACACGCTGTTAGTTTACTAAAAAGTTTTTGTTTTTTGTCTTGAGAGATGAAATATGGCCATTAGTCTTAAAGAAAAAGAAAATTTCAAGCGAATGAAAGAACTGAAAAAGAGGAGGCTAAGTGTAAACACCTAAACCAAAGAGGTTATTCAAGCTCACTGCAGGTAAAAAGTAATGTCTTTGAGGCGCATTACCAATTCCATGTGGTCTGGTGTCACTACACTCATTATGGGCTCTCTCATTTGTCTAATTTGGGAGCAGCTGACACAAGTGTGACACCTAGTGGTAAATTCAGTATACCGGTCTGGTCCAGTGTTGGGCTTGATATCAAACCAGTTTGAAAATATACAGTAAGCTCCAATTGTGTATCACATAACATTTTCTATGGGAAAATGATTTATATTATTACAGTACAGTACTTCCAGAAACAAAAACATCAAAAATAGCTCCTCCTTTTTCAACGTTGGATAGTACAATATTATTCTTCTTTAACTTCTTTTTCTTCTTTTACTTTTTCAGGAAGACATCAATCACCTTCAGGCTCAGATTCATCTGATTCATATTCTTCAGACTCTGAATCTTCCTCTTAATCCAGTGACAGGAGGAAGAGGAAGAAGAAGACCAAGAGGAAGAGCATAAAAAAGGAAAAAGTGGCACAGTTTGGCAAAAGAAGTAAGCCAAATGTTTTGTTCGAACTTTTAATTGACAGATAGTCAAATTTGTTGCACAGCGTATAGGATTTCATTATCAAAGTTACTGTGAAAAGCCCACCTGCCCAATATTCAACAGTCCTTTCCTACTTTTGTGTCTTAGGACGCTTTGCTGATCTCATTTTTATGTTTATTTTATTTCATTTTATGTAGATTTTAGAATGTTTTTTCTGTTACATGTTGTTTATGTTGTGAAGCAACAGGTTGTATTACTATGTCCAAAACTAATTTCCCCTCGAGGACAATAAAGTGTATTCTATTCTATTCTATTGTATTCTATTCTATTCTAGTACATTATACAGTAGATCATTTTTTCAACATTGAAAACTGAGTCCTGTCAGTTACATTTAGAACATATACAAAAAAGATTTGAATTGGGAGTAAAATTGGGGAAAATGAAACCTGCGGCCCCTCTCATTGCACAACAATTGTAGCATATGAGAACATAAATACAGTATATTATATTGAAAAAAACCTGAAAAACCCACAAATACAATTGATATTGCCCAATAAGGCTTTGCAATCTGTCTACAAGCTTATCAAACTTCTTTAGCGAGCTTGTGATATATATATATATATATATATATATATATATATATATATATATATATATATATATATATATATATAGCACCTGCAGCAGTGGGAGCTTTGTTTTTTTCAGCTGTTCTCTTAGTTTCTTTCATCCTCAAGGGCTGTTATTTTCTGTCTTTGCTGCTCAATTATTGCTTTGGCTGTTGGTGCCAATGTGGATGAGGTTCTTGGTGCTTTAATTACGAAAAAATAAAAATTACATGTCTACATGCAATTTACAACAAAAAGAGTAAGACTTTAAAATTTGAAAGAATTAAAAGAAATTACAAGGAAATAGAGTATGCCAGTTCAGTACAGTATAACATGTTATCTTTATTGGTTTTCTCTGTTTTGTGCTTTACAATCACCAAAGGGAAAATACTACACCTCTTCCTCCAATGCATATAATTGATTATTGATTAGTTATCTACATCCATCTAATAGTTGATTTTTGTTTTACTATCTGCACCCATTGCACTTTGTTTTACAGTGTGGTAAATATCATACTTTCCACTCCAACTTCCTCTAACACTTCAGTTTCCTCTACATTGTGAAGTTCATCAACTTCTGCAGATCAACCAATGCCATCTGCGTTGATGGATAAAGGGAACTGATTGGCTCTTTTGCCTGGAAGGCATTGTTCTGAAAAGTTATCATTATGAAAATATTTAGTCGTGTAATGGTGACTTGAGAAGAGTAACTACAACAGTAGAATGCTGCCTTCACATTAATTCATTAGTAGAAATACAGTAACCTAGTAATATAGTTCAGCACTCACATGGGACATGTTCTGAATAAAGACATATCTAAAATACATTTTGCAGTGTTGCTACTTTCCTTCACCACAAGGGACTGGCTTAAAGGCTTTTCTTGAACAGTAAACACCACAGATTACATTAAAGACTCTAGCATGATTGACTGCAGCCTTACTCGGCAAGATGTCCACTTCCACTGTATCTGTAACGATAGCCATTTTAAGAAAGTCTACGGTAAATCACCCTGCATATAAGGGCTTTATAACATAGTGTACCTCAGGACACACACCTTCACACCACAGGTGTGTATCCACAGGTAGGCCTATACAAGTTAGTAGTGAAATACTGTGTGCTGTAATTGACATCCTGTCAACACAAGTCTGTATTCTGAGCCTAGTGCACACTAGAGCAAGAGCGGCAAGAGACTAATACAAACTTAAACAAGTTATTTATTGTACCCACATTTCCAAACAACAATGTGTCTTTTAAAACCAAAAATGTATGTGTGCAGTTTACAGGCCATGTGTGATAAAAAAGTCTCACACAGTAAAAATGTGCTTGGAATATCAAAATATCAAAATGAATTGAAAAACTACATATTCCCCACATCTTATGGATAAGGAATAGTCAAAGCCAAAATAAATACAACTCACAAATACTAAAAACATATTTTAACAGAATGAGGGTTAACCGGGGTAAACATACAGTATATATATGTATATATATATATATATATATATATACAGTATATGGGACTAACATTACCTCGCAGCGATCAGGGTCCTCAGCAAGAATGATGGCGCCTGAAGTCTTGTTCGTGTGCTGTCTTTCTTGATGAAGTGCAAATCAGCGTTTAAGTCCCGCTTCTGCCGCCTACTGTTAGCAAACTCCTGTCAGCTGTGTGCCTTACAGTCTATGGTTGAGATGTAAGAAGGGGAAGTGCCAGGGACTGATGGATAAGATAGCCAATAGTTTTTAATCGTGCCAATATTTTAAATTGGGATAACGTTAGGTAGACTACTAGGAGTAGTAGTAGACTACTAGTAGTAGTAGTGTTCATCATGAGCATCGTAAAAAAAACTGTTAGAAAAAATCGAAAGAGGATTTTTCGAACAGTTTTTCTTAAACTGATAAAATGGCTACAAAAACACCAAGGGGTGATTTCTTGATCTCTACATTTCTTCGTTTTTATCTGTTTATCATTGTGCCATGAATTACATCTCTCTCCACCGCATACATTAGTTTAGCTGCGATGTTGTCAGCTGTGTGTCTGCCTGGCATACTCTCTGTGCAGGACGTTCAATGAGACTGGGCTTTAGTCTGTGTGTTTAAGAATAAAACAAGGAATAAAACATGATCATGGTGTGTGGAGAGAGGCACAGATAGATATTTGAAATTGGGGGAATATGCCCTTTAGTCCATCTATTAACTATTACAACTTACTACTATTAAGTACTGAAGTGCTAAACCTTTTGACAGCCCTGTATAATTTTTGTCATGTCTTGCATTTTATTCTTAGGGTGTGCAGGAAACATCAAAGATTTGTCTCCAGATCCATCAGAAATGGGTCAATTTTCTCTGGCTCTCGTACCTCTTTAATATCTTGGATGATGTTTATTCATAATTGAGTTATATTAAACAGTTAATACACATATATAACAATCTATTTACATTCTGCTTTTTTTCTGAAAACATTTGTCAAGAATCACGAGTGTCTGCATGTTAGGTACTATTCTATCACATTTTTTTATTTCAATTAAGTATGATTTTTTTTTTATATATGGAAATCAATAAAATACAATGGCACCTTTCTATGATTTTGGAATCAATACTAAAGTGTGCTTTTTTTGTAATACTGTAGACTATCATTTTATTGATTTAAGAATATGTAATTCCAAACAGGGAAACAACATTACAAAAGTTGTTCATCACAGAATTGTTGCATGTTGCAGGTTTGCTCAAGGATTAAGATTGAGACAAGTAGATTTGATTGAAGGAGTGTGTGGAAGTAGTCGCACATTGAGCAACATGTCCAGCAAACTAAGACACGTGTGTGTATGAGTAGTCAAACGCTTGCAGAGAAGGGGGAAAAGCATGGTAATTAAGTTAGTGTGTGTACTATACTGTATGTGGCAAGTCTAGTTCCATACTGATTCAGTTTTTCCACTGGGCTTTTTTTATTTAAATGAGCTGCCATGGCAGTTTCTTTTAAAAATGTAAGAGTCAATAACTTTTGCAATTGCAATACTTCAGTCTGAAACAAAATAACCTTATTTATGAAGTAGTATTTCCACATTATTCTTTTTTTTCATATTCCTATGATCACAACTAAATTGATGAAGTGGCCGTGTTATGCAAATTGGGGCTTATATGTCACACTACATTTCATAACTTTGCAAATGTTTACAAATGAACCTCCAATAGTGAGCTAAGCAAACATTTGTCAGCAAAACCTCACCATTCATGTGGTGCATTCATCTACAGTATCTGTATGCATTTGGATAATTTAAATAGAGAAACATATGCTCAAAAAACTCATTAATCCTACACCGTCCTTGTTGTTCTGTTAACTGTGACAGGACTGCATCACTTAAGCGGGATTTACGGTTCTGTGGAGGCTCCACGCAGAGCTTTCGCCTTAGCCTACGTAATTGGCCTGATGTTTATATTTGATGTTTGACGTGTCTGCGTCGAGCCAGCCTGTGTGTGTGTGTGTGGGGGGAGTGTATGGTAGAGCGGGGGAAAGTGAGAGAGTGACGGCATTATCTTCGGAGCGAGTATAGCGTCTCTAGAGTCATAGTGAGAGAAACAAAGTGTCTCCCCTGTTGCTTTCTGACCACGATGGGAAATCTGTAGCAGGAAACGTTAACCCGCTCCTTGATTTCATGTTGTTTATGGAGAAGAAGAACCAGGAAATGAGTAGTGGGAAATGCAACGCTACCAAGCTAAGGTCGAGCGACGTACATCGCTGCGACGTGTAGTTACATTTTTTTTTTTTCTACATGACTGTTTAAATAACTTCCAATTGACTCACCCCTGATTTGTCCTCGTCGTCCTTACAAATCTCTACATTTTTCAGTATGTACGTGGACGGCTTGGTGCTACTTGGAGGAGGAGACGATGGGTCTTTGGACTACTAGAGGTCAAGCAACGACAAAGACGGCCTATCTTGAAGTTTGTTCGCAGACGAAATGCAGACAACCTGCTTCCCATTATACAGAGATATTGCAGACCAGCAAGTACGATTATGAGTGACTCCTGGTGCCCCTATCACAGACTGAGTCAATATAAATATATCCATTACCAAGTCAACCACCAGAGCTCCTTTGTTTACCCAGCAATGGGAGCATACACACAACACATAGAGAGGTCCCGGAGGACCTTCAAGAATGAGCTGTACTGCTTCAGGGGCAACATGACAGAGGAAACATTAAGAGAGGAAGTGGAACTACTGGCTGGCTAAAACACACAGAGATGGAGCCCTTTGTTGCCTTTTCAAGGACATAAGAGCAATTTATCCATTACAACACACACACACACACACACACACACACACACACACACACACACACACACAAACATAAACATGACCACACACTCAAACAGGCACACAGTTTAGTTTCAAGAGATATATTTTTATTTATAAGGTGTGGCTGAGGTTACAGTGATTTTTCAGATTTTGTTTGTATCAAAATCAGCCGTTTGTGTTTTGTTCAGTAAATAATTAATTGATGGATATCAGTATAAAGTATATGTTCATACATGGCATTCCTTTGGAGTTTTAAATACAAGGCATCAATACTATAGAATGTGTATGTATCAAATATTACCTTGAAAGAAAATAGAAACGCATTTTGCAGGTAGTTTTGAGTTTTGCAGCACTGATTCATGATTATTACACGGAAACTACCAGACGTGTTTCCAGGTAAGAAGTCACAAGATTAAACATATCATTTGTAAAGTATTACCTTAAAAGAAAAGAAAAATATTTGGAACATGAAGGGTGGATGAATTTCAGCATTATAATATGGTTACTACCAATTTTAAATTCCAAGAAGTTCTATCTAATTTGGAAGGTATTATGTTGATAGTAGCCTATAATACTGTGAAAACATCAACATATATTACCCCATTATTATCATGTTATTACAATATTAATATAACTGTATTACCATTACCCAGATATACATATGGTTAACGTTGAACCCTTTCCTAGTTATTACATTGGTAATTGCATGTTATTACATCTGTTATCTTCTTATCACCTTATTACCCCAGTATTACATCTTATTACTGTGATGTATTACCCAGTTATTACTTTGGTAATGACATGTTATTACCTATATATTACCGCTTTATTATCACACTGTTACCCCACTATTACCATCTTAATTAAAGGTGGGGATTTCAGAGTGGAGGCTGCCTCTGCCTTGGATTTCTTAATCCTATGAGCAACACAACTACGTTTCATTCATAAAATAGTAATCTTTCATGTAGAAATTGCAAAACTTGAGCTAGTAACTTTGAAATTTCATCGCCATCTGTAGACTCCACTATAAGTAAGTAAAAGAATGTGTAGTGACATCCTTTATTTTATTGGAGATTCTTTTGGGGTAAAACCGTTTTTTGCCAGATAATCTTGTTTTGCACGAAATAGGCACAGAGGTACTGGAAATATTTTTTTAGCAAATGTTCTTTCATGTTTCTAATTTATAGCTCAACTGTCATGACATACAGATAGCCATAAATACATCAAACATTACCATCTTTATTGTGATACTTTTTATAAAATCAAATATTTTACCTTCAGTAAATATTGATTCTAAAGCAGATATGAAAAAATCCAGAGCATCAGCTGGGAGAACCAACTGTGACTCCACCATCAGAACATTGCAGAGCTTGTAGATGTCTATGTCACATGGCACTGCTGGTCGAAATGTGCAGCTATTCCGACACAGCTGTACATCAGCGCTTTCCACTGAGGAAACACAGTCATGAGTTGCATAGAGCTCTGGGAACATGTACATGATTCTGGCTCGACCAGTTGCTACTCTGTCATTCTTTGACAGTAATGGGAGTAACGTGCTACAAAAGTAACACAGTAGTACAACGCATTTAAGCCGACATAATAGTGGCGTTTTTTTTTTTGTTTTTTTTTTTTAAATTCACCAACACTGCAAAACATTTCGGCACAGAGAAAAAAAGTCTGCGAGTGTTATTTCCTGTTGCTGTATTCGGTGGTTGAAATGATTGCAGAGAAAAATACATTTGCGACATGGACATTATTTTCAGGAGTTGTTTACGCTGCGTTGAAGCTGTCCCGTCACTGTTCCCGTGTTCAGAGCCAGAACCAGGGATGGTAGGCTAGGGACATATGTGTCCTGTCAGTGCTGACAGCAATGTGCCCGAGCAACTGACAGATAACATGTCAGGAAATAATGTTTAGTCTTGCTACACGTAAGTTTTTATCAGCGGTGGAAAGTAACTATACCGTAGTCTACTTCGATTCAATTGTAATTGTAATGCTTTTAATTGAATATTTCAATTTAATCCTACGTATTAGTCTACTTCTAGTCCACCACAATTCAGAGTCAAGTAGGCTATTGTACATTTTACTTAATTTATTTCATAGCGTTAGTTACTTTGCACCTTCAGATTAATAATACAAAATAATATGAATAAATGATGATGTATTAAAGTGGATAAAGATGAGACTTTGTTGATCCTGTGGTGAAACTCGCAAGCTACCTGCCAAGTCATTCTTCCGCTTTTATTTTGGTGAAAGTAACTCAAAAGTAACGCAAAAGTAGTGTAAAGCATTACAATTCAGAGACAGTAATATTGTAATATAACTAATGACTCTCAAATGACAGTAACTAGTAATCTATAATGTATTACATTTGGGAAGTAACTTGCCCAACACTGTTCTTTGATGGTCTGATGACATGCAAATCCCACACATAGATGATCTCATCCAACTCGTCCTTGAGAAACAGCATGATAGAAAATAAGAGAACAAGTTAACTGATATCACTAATAACAGTGTTCTCATGTGAACCTTTGAGGGCTTTAAATTAAACATGTTAAATTTTTGAAGACAAATGCTTTCTACTCTCTACTGACCACAATTAGTTTGACATAGGATAGGCCTATACTATATGTGATGGTAAACAATTCTGCCTTGATTTGAGCTTTTGACTACAAAAGTTCTGTCAAATAGCAGTAATATTTGGCCAAGCAGTAAATATTCAGCCATGTTCAGATGGTTATTAATTTATATTGATACATTAAGATTTTTGGCATTTATTAACATAATAACTATTACATTTACTACGCGAATGTTGCCTGGTTCATGCGATGTCCAACACTAATGTTGTATGCTGTGTAGGTTTTTGGTGGGACAGTTTTCCCTTCCCACCAAAAACCCAGACTTCTCTTTTTCTTCTAAAGCAGCTACCACTGATCATGTGTCACTGAACATACAATATAATACACAGCCAGTGTTGGGAAGGATACTTTCAAAACGTATTCCGTTACAGAATACAGAATACATGCCCAAAAATGTCATTTGTAACGTATTCCGTTACGTTACTCAATCTGAGTAACGTTTTCTGAATACTTGGATTACTTCCACATTGAATTGCATTTTATAAGTAGGAATGCGGCCATCACATACGGCATACTAAACAGGCCTATTCTGGTGTGTTCTTCTGTTCCAACTGGCTGAATGTGTACCTAAACAAGCAGATAGATTGTTGTATTTGTAGTCCCGAACTGCATACTACAAAAATCTAACCGCAGTCTAAGCTACCACGAGCTAATTTTAGCTAACGTTAGCTAACATGTCAAACGGGGCTAGTCTTTCAACGGCTCTGAGGATAGTAAATCAGCACGTAGGAGAATGTAAAGTCGCACGTCAACTACAAAATAGCAAGGTGACCAGTAAAACTACAGCAGACGACTACCCTTGGCTAATAAAAAATAAAAAACTTACTTTAAGATGCTTCTTCAGGTTGGAGGTGGAGGAATTTGGACGCTGAAAGGAAGTTGGTTGCTGGCAAGCAGAGGTTGCACTACACAGTTATATCAAACAAGGCATTAGAAAGTTTGTAACTACACCAGTATATTGTGTTGACCTCGGGTCACATTGACCAGTTTTAAATTTTTGTTTTATATCAGAAAATATAGGACGTAGAAATAAGCGCTGAAAATGTGTAGAAGAAAAATTTAAAATTTAAAACATTGGAAAAAGCAAAAACAAATTGTGAAAAAAAGGCGTAAAAAATGTCAGAAAAAAAAGTGTTTTTTTCAAGGTTGAAGGGAAGACAACACAAGGGTTAAAGAACACTTGCCTGATGGAAACTCCTCTCGGCTGCTACTGCGCTATCGCACGAGATCCCGTGAAATCACGCACAGAGCACAACATCTATTGCTTTTAAACCGCAGACAGGATATATACAACTGTGTGGCATCTTGTCCTATTGCCTCACGCTGCAGTAGCTGCTTCTGCTGTTCACTCGCTTTTTGATTCTTCTTTACCAGTAGTCTCTTCCGGCAATAGATGTTGTGCTCTGTGCGTGAGCTTGCGCGATGCGAGAGGAGTATATTATTATATTGGTATTTTAATTGAGTCAGATTTCTTAGGCCACCCTGCGACATTCTTCACTTAATCTCCGTTTTAGCATGTTTTGATTTTACTTTCTAATTCTTACAGTGCTTTAGCACTAGCCCTCTTACGAAACGAAGCATGTTGTTAATGCGTCTCCTGATCACAGCCTTTTAAGGTACAATACGTAACTTTTCTGCATTAAAATGTCTAACAACGACTATACCTACGTTATGTATTTTGTTGAGTTGTGTACTTACACTATCCAAAATGTTTCCAACAATGTTCAACCTAGGGAAATCTTATTTTATTTTAATGACACAGAACGTTTCATTTAGTTGCCTGTCAGTGGCGTCATAAAATCCTCTAACTTCCGTCAAAACACGGATGATACGTTTGAGAGTAATTGTAAGTCATACAATGTCCCAGAAAGAATAATACTCAGTAAGCGTAATACAGCTTGCTTTCTGCCACACAGCATCATTTTGTCATTGATAACATGCCATACAACACAGTAATACAGCAGAGACCTTATTTATTGATACATTTCAATATCGATTGCTCCAGCTTAACATTATGTGCTACGTTGACAAGTAATGTTAGCGTTAGCGTTCTTTCCAAAACTATAAAAAATGGTGCATTATATTAATATATATAATTAAATTAGGTGCATATATGTTAGCCATGTTTTTGCCCTTGTATTTCAGCCTATTTCAGAATTATCCTTAATTTGTTTAATTCATTTTAATTGCAAGGACTTGTTAATCACGCCCCTACTTCTGCTAAATCCCACATTATGAAACATATATCCAACCCATCCACCCCACAGGATCTCAAGAATCTTGCCAGAATGGTTCTGGATCCGTCTCCAGCCCCAGGCTGTTGGCCCGCAGTTCAGTGTGCGGGTTGAATCTCATATTCTCCTTCAATCTCCTGCAATTCTCGAATCAGCTTCCCCATAAACTTTACTGCATCTCCTCCTTCTTTACCCTCGGGAATGCCCACAAAATAGGCGTAATTGCATCGGGAATCGATTTTCAAAATCTTCAATTTTTTACCAAAGCAAATCCACCTTTCTTTCGCTAGCAGCTGGATTATCCCGTCTTTCTTTCTTGGCAGCCTCGATACTTTCCATGTGATTCTCAACTATATCGATTCTGGTGACCAGGCTGGAGAGTGTTGTCTCCATTCAAACGATGGAACAGCAAATTTTCCTTCAGACCCTTTCAGATCAGCTGCAATTTTCTCGAGTGCTGTAAATATTTTACCAGTGTCTGCCAGCATCACACCAGCCTGTTGCTTTTCTGCTCCGGGCGTCACAGCAGCGCCATCTTGGGCAATTACAGTCGTAACTCCGACAAGGTTCAAATGCTTCTTAATATGTTTGTGTTTTTTTGACATATTTGGATTCCATAATGTTTCTCCTCCAGGCTAAGCATAAATATCTCTAGCTAAGTATCTTTAAAAGGATAAATATATCAGTACAATACAGAGCCCTCTGTCCCTATGTCTGTTACCTAAGGTCCATCACAACTGTGTCCACATTCAAAAGGAAACTTATTCTCTCAGGCATTTGTCTAATTACATTGAGGGTGTGTGTGTGTGTGTGTGTGTGTGTGTGTGTGTGTGTGTGTGTGAGTGTTTATATGAATCTGTGTATTGATGCTTGACTTGAAGCAATGTGATAACCTGTAAAGCTACAGTTTGTTTTCATCTTCATCAAAACTGTTTGACAAAAGATTAGTAAAATTATTACTGTCCATCCAGAGAGACCAAGTCTAAAATCAGAGGCTTGATCTCTGACCATTGAGCTGACTTTACAGCTGCTGCACATTGGCAGGTGCTATCTGTCTGTCTTACATAGTGTAAGCCTTACAACATAGATTTATTACCATAGTCCCTCTCTCACCCTCCCTATTGGTAGAGGACTACTATTTCTAGTCAAGGACACACATTCAAAATAGCCCTATCTGTGTTTCTATTGTTTCATGTAGACATCTGACTCCGCTACATACTGAGGGTAGAGTAATTAAGGAAGAATATATGTAATCATGAAAACTAAACATTCATTGTCCTTCAATCTGAATAGAGTGTTTGCCCTTCCAAATGTTCAAATATGGAGAGCTCATGTGTTTATGGTGACATAGATATGAGTGACCTGACAAGCATTCTCTGTGATGCCTTTCCAATTTTTGGCAGAGCTTTCCAAAAGATCCTTTACTTTGCAGTGTGAGAAAATAGGTTTGAGGTGATCGTTGCCATTACAGTGCAGCACTGTAAAATATCCTGCCCAGTACGGACTGTATCTGAGTGACTATTCTTTAATAACAACATGTAACGGATCCTTAATAATAACGTTTCTTTGTTTTTGTTAGGAAACGTATATAGCATTGACCTTTTTTAAGTATTTCACCACAAACAAATTGTTGTCATAGATGTTAACATAAGACCTAAAACATGTAGATACTGCACTATGACTTTGGACAACCTTAAAGATGTCTGCAAATCAGTTCAGTATCTGCAAATAAAACGCGTCCTTTCACCTTATGTCAATTTCAACTACTGAAAAGTGTGATTTAAAGGTGACCAAACCGCAAACAAATCACATGATAGCCCCTTCAGACAGCTCTGATGTCAGCTGTACTGCCTCTTCTAAGCTAAGACAGTAACCTGCCAGTTCAGCTGGTTACTTAGGGTGTTTTCACACCTGCCTTGTTTAGTTTTGTTGAATCGAACCCTAAAGCTTCGTTCGTTTGGGCAGATGTGGACACAGCAATCACACTGGGGTGCTGACCAAAACAACCGGTCCAGTTACAAATGAACTCTGGTATGCTTTGGTATGGTTTGTTTGTGGTGAATGTGATCCAACCTTGTTCAGACCCAACTACCAGATGTATTCCGCAAGTTTGAATTAAACAGCTCCTGTAGTCAGGTGTGCTTTGCAACTGTAGCTGTAAACTGTCTTGCAATGTGTCTCTCACAGAAATAGGGAAGAGAGAGCAAAAGAGCAAAGTCTGGGTGAGCAGAGCAGGCAAAATAACGAAATACTGTCTGGAAAATTATTTAAATGAAATGAACTGGTTTGACCATGGAGATGCAAGAAATATGAACTAGTTTAGAACACAGGACCTTCTTCCTGTATTCACTTTCTTGCTCCCGCCCCAGACACATCTGACCAATAAGCGGAGTTCTTGCGTGGGTTAGGGTTAGTAATGATGCATTTGGGTTCACTTGGATTTTTCTCTGTGAGGAAACAAAAGCCAAACCAAGGGGAAAACGCTCCAAGCTCCAAGTCAACTGATTCAAACCAAAGCAAACCAACTACAGGTGTGAAAACCTCCTTAGTTTTTTCGTCATTAATACTGTATTTTTCTGCCTCATTATTTATGTGGTATAACAAACTGAATTAGCATGTCATCGCAGGAGACATGGGGGGAAAAAGGAGTCAAATGCAGCTGTATCTAAGGATAGCTGTGGCCACCATACCAGCTACCTTTAAATAAACATGCTTCCTTGCTTTAGTTGGCTGGCTCTGTGTCAGAGAGTGCAGTAAACCTGCCAGCATGCTTTACACCCACTTCATGATGTGATTGGTCAGCTGTGTGGAGGTGAGAAAGGAGCTAGGATTTGAACTTCTCTCTCAAGCCCACTTTTCCATTCTTTACATACACACTTCTCATGTGAAAAACGTAGTGCAACATTGTCCTCCAGGATAAAACGATACGTACCATGTTTAGGCTTTGTAGGGCAATAGTCTGAACATTAAAATGAGTGAGTGAACCCAACGAGACCATCCCCACTTAGCTGCTGCTGTCAGTGTTTCCCCATTGTCAGGTGGCTTCTGTTGTTTCCTATTTATAGAAATCTCTCTCAGTCACTCCTCCCTTCATCACCCTTGGATTTTGCGGGATGGGTTTTTTAGTGCCACACTCCTTCAACAATAAAGACTGAGGCAGTCATTGCTGGCAGTACTTGTGCTGTGTCTGAGTGAAGCAGTGAGTGCAGCGGTGTGTCGGAGGCAGGGAAGGACCAGCAGCCATGGATGACGTATATAAAGCAGCAGTGAGTACAATAAAGACATGCATGATAGGCTAGTTTTATTTCTCTTTTATTTCACTCTGATGTAATGACTTGTATAGCGTGTAAGAATCAAATCAAACAAAAAATAAACAGGAACACACTGTTGCATGACACGATAGGGGAAGTCTGCTGGCTTTCATGCGTTTGAAAAAGTTCAGAAGCCAGTATGACAGCTGTTAACACGAACAGCTGCTCTGTAATTCCAAAGTCAAGTTTAACATTTGTGGAACAAAAACACTTACACACTATGTGAAATAGTAGTAGCTGCTACTTCTGTGAAGATCAAACATCAAACTTTTGTTGAGATTGCCAGAGAAGTTTCGATTCACCTCGCTGCTGCTGTATTATTGGTTTAGATTATGTTGTCAGGATTTGATTTTTGACACCTGGTGGTGTAAATGTAACACATTTTACAGTATATATCATATAGTCATTGTATTGGACAGATAAAGGTCTTGGAACATCTATAAAATAATAGGGATTTTTAAGGGTAAATTAATAGATTCTGAATTGATTTGAATTTCTACTTGTGGGCAGGGCCGTAGCTTCTGCTGAGGACACTGAGGTCATGTCCTTGATATTTAATTTTTAATTTTTTATTTGTGGGGGGGGGGGGGCATTTGTAGTGTGCTTTTACAAACTATGAAATTTCTAATCATTCTTCGAATAGTTATATTTAGATTGGAATACATTTAGAAGAAAATATATGAATATAGTGTTTTATTCCATCAGTATGGACACAACTTTAAAACAGCATTCCAGAAAATAAATTGAAGCATAATTAATAGAACATAAAAATATTCATACAATGACAGATGTAAATGAATAGACACCAGTATTTTTGAGGTCCCTCCAGGGATCTGACTGCAGTCGTGCTTGTGGTTGTTTGCGATGATCACTAACTGAGTTTATGGTTTATCTTCTGTGATTACAACGTTCTTGATGTTTACTTTTTGTAAAAAGAAAAAAAAAAGAGAGTCTCTGTGTGTTCCTTTAACTTGTACGATACTGAAAGGTGTAAGACAGACAGAGCACAGAGTGACAGGCTGCTGTGGTTAGTTCATGTCTGTGCCTGACAATAGAAAAAAGAAGCGCTGAGGGAAGAAGAGAAGGGACAGCTGATGGCTATTAAAACAAATGAGCCAGCCAGACAACAGCACTGGTGTCAGAAATCCCCCCCTTTGTACTCTGCCACACAACAAGAATAGTAAGTGAGGAAAGCAGTGTGACATTACAGTCCGCCTGCACTGAGCGCATTGAAACAGGGAAACGTAATGTATATTTGTATTTTTAATGTTGTGCTAATGTTAGGATGCTTATCATTGCTTTTTAGGGAGCCTATTGTAACATCTGGCCAGGGACTGCAGATTAAAAAAAAACTACAAAAAAACTACAGAAATGTGTATTAATATGCACTGTCCCTGTCAAATAAAAAAATACATTAAAAAAAAATAAACAGTGGTATATAATGATCATCTTCACTTTGTTTCCCTTAAGGTTGAGAACTTGACAGAGGAACAAAAAAATGGTGAGAAAACTACTACTGCTATTACTTATTACTACTACTATCTATATTCACCATACCTAAACTGATAATACTCATAACACTATATTTACAAGTACAACTACTACTACTAACAATACTATGTAATAAACTATGTCTTTAACCCAAGTCACACAGGACTAGTATTACCTAGGGACCTGTAGTAATTTGTAATAATTGCGACGGTTGTCTGTGATCTTATTCCCGTATGAATCTGCCATGTCTTTAATGTGTAAATAAAAATTCCACCGTATGCCACCATGAATTAAAATAATTAAACGTACAATATTTAACTTTCTGCCACTAGGGGTCTCTCAACCAAAACAATGGATGGTAAACACAGACTTTTGATGACGTTGGGAAGTTGCGTGGAATTATTGGAGTTGTAGTTTTTTGTGTTAAACACCTTCGCTGGTTAGAATGCATCTATTCACGGACGAGTTTACCCATTCAAGTTTATTCACGTTACGTTTAGTAACGTTTATTCATGTTATTCTAATAAAATAGCTGCAGTTTCCCCAACATAATTCAATTTTTATTGTTAGCCTACCAGTTAGCTAGTGAGCCAGCATGCTAACATTAGCCAGCAGCTAAAACACAAAATATTTCACATATCTATGTCACCTTTTCGATGGTTTCAACACCGGGGTGGACGGGATTTGTTGTGCTACTCAACGAGGCTGAGAGACTGGTGTGGGTGGGGATTGCCGGGGGGATCTCTGCGACGGCGAGGACGTTCGATGCCTGTTGTGCAGCAGCAGAACATCTCCCAGCTGCCCGGAATGATCTCCCCTTCATTTTTCTGTAATCTTAACGTTTCATTTTGGTGCTTGACCCACCTTAGGTCGGGTTGATTTAGCTAACCATAAAGACAGCTAAACGCGAAGGGGGGAGAAATTTGGCAGGGAGGAGATTTTCGGCACGGACACTGGTAGCGCTAACTAAGACGTAGCTAGTTAGCTAACGTTTGGATGGCCGCTGTTGTGACTCGGGTGCTGGGTCTGATATGGTCTGTTTCCCGACGCTTCATTAAACTGCCGTTAGCGTCGTAAGCACCAGGCCGGGGGGATTGCGGCACCGGTTGGGGGTGTGATGAACAGTGGCAATAATAGTCATAATAAAGATAGTGGAACAGTGACCACAATGGTAGTCGTAGTAGTTCATGTCATAGTAGGGCACAGCAGGGCGTTATGGGGTGTAGTGTGGCACAGCAGAGCATGGGTGGACGCGGCAGGACGCAGCAGGATGCAGCTGCAGGGAATCGCAGAGCGTAGCTTGGTGTAGTAGGTCCACAGCGACAGCTGCACCCAAGACCCAGGTCTTGGTGCCACCCTATTCCAAGGCGATATTCTGGGTGAAGAAGAAACATAAGGACTCCGGGGAGTAAACTCCCCAGAGCTAGGTTAGTAACAAGCATTTCTGGGACTATGATGGACACAAAAGGAAACAAGTGAAAGAGAGAAGAGAGAGCAGCTCATTGTGTCCTTGGAAGGAAGGAACTTCCCCAGCAGTCTAGAGTTATAATAGCATAACTAAGAGTAGAGGCAGGCTAATAGTGAACTCATTCGTGGGTTAGCCCAGTGCTGTTAACCACGGTCAAAACAATCATACTAAAAATAACTTTATGAGCATGTTGAACAATGTTGTAACCCTATAATGTCATCCACCAAGCATGAGCATTAATGTTAGCTACTTGTCAACCAGCACATACATCGTAGTAACGTTAAGCTGGATCGATATTGATATGTATCAATAAATAAGATCTGTAAGCATGTAATCAAGCACAAAATGATGCTGCGTGGCAAAAAAAGCAGTATTATGGTTACGAGTATTTTTTCTGTGACATTGTAATTTACAATTACTCCTGAACATATCATCTGGTTGGTGTAAGGTTATATGACGCCACTGACAGGCGACTAAATGAAACGTGACGTGTCTGAAAATAAAATTGACATTTGGTGGAAACATTTGGGATAGTGTAAGAACACAACTCATACAAATATATAACATAGGCATTGTCGTTTTTAGACATTTTAATGAAGAAAAGGTACATATTGTATCTTTAAAATAACATAACCGGGATAAACTGGGAACAAATTAAGACAGTGATGGCAGGATGGGAGTAATCCCAGTAGCATAGAAGAGAAGTAGGAAATAAATAGGCTCCAAATCGTCTTAAATTATTCTTCCTGCTTCCCATCTCTCAGATATCTTATATTTCCAAGATGGACGCAGCTCATTAAGTCACATACCCAGTTTATATGAGTAGGTGGTTGGCTTGATTTCCAATTAAGGAGAATCAATCGCCTAGCTATAGGTTTGACAAATTTGCAGTTTTTGGGGAGAGACCAAAAAGTGCAACAAGTGGGAAAGGGTTAATTACAGAGCAAAACAGACACATTCTAAATCCTGCAAAGTCCCCTGGTAATACTAGTCCTGTACAAATAGGACTTTAAGTTTTATTGACTTTCACAATTTGTTCAAACAATGAAAAGATAAAAACATTAAAATGGAATATGCCCACACACTGTCATTACACATACATGATTGTACAAGCACATCTACTGTATGGATAAATAATGAAAGCTCCTTTTCAAACAGGAGATTGTTGAGAGATTTATCACTGGCTGCCGTACATCCATGAAGTGCCCAAGAGAGGAACTGTCACTGCTGTTAAAACATCTGGTTGCGTCTCAAACAGAACATTTCAAGTCTTTTTGACTTAACGGTTCTCCAAGTGTGGTTGAAACAAACAGTGAAAATTGTCCATTTGTTTCTTTATTTGGTTCCTCAGTTATGTTTCTTGGCTTTTAAGGCTTTTCTTCTGGATCTAATTGAATAGTATAGGGTTGTCCCAAATTATTTAGTATAATAATATATAATAATTTCCAAGCTGTTTTCTTGATTGATATACCTTGTCTACTTAATAGATTCCACTAAGTTGTTAACGTAATCTGCCACTGCAGGTTGGCTGACTATTAAAAATATATAATATATAAATATGTCTACAGGTAAGCAAATAATTCAGCGTACATTCAGAATAAGGTTTCTATTAATAAATAAATAGTCTTGCATTGCCAGCTCTGTCTCCACAGCGCTGTGGAGTAAGGTCTGGCTACATTACACTATACATACATTCTGGGATAGGAGCAAAAAACGCTCTAGGCAGCTCCAGACGGCGGCTCTGCTAAATAGTCTCGGGAAATAACTTGTCTCGTGGAACTTTTGCAGCACGCAAAAGAAAGTGTCACATTACAATAACAATACATTAAATGATAAACTGTTGACACAATACAGTAACGTGAGCTCTTTAAATTAGCTAGATACATGGTTAAACCTCATTTGCTCTTACCAGTGTATCTCTGTGTGTACTTGGTCCACAGCAATCCCACCAATCGGTCGCAAAACGTCCCAGTTAGAGAGGAAATGCCCTAAACATATTTTTTGTAAATCTTTACAATAATTCACCGAAGGAACCAAGCAGGCCTGCCTTGTTGCACCATCCAAATTTTCATTGAAAAAACAAAACAAAATAAAAACGTGTAGATTGCTAGCTGGAAGGTTGCTACTTCTTGTAGCAGACAGAGTTTGAGAACGGCAACACAGAGAGAGGGGAAACGGAGGGGCAAAACCTGGCACCGCGCCAGATGTCAGGCTTTATCCTGGAAATGTACTTGATCCAGACTAATAAATGAATAATGACTATTTACTTGGGTTGTAGTGGAGCTGTTCTTTTAATAAAATGCCTGCTTTCCCAGGAATAATAGCCAAATTCGATTATTTCCACTAAACATCCTGTATAACCTTTGCATAGTAAAGCATTTCCGATTAATTACTGATATCTAGAGGCACAAAATACTTGGCTGGCCTGGTTATGTTGGATAACATTTCTACATGGTTTTTATGTCGGCAATTCTTTTGGTGTTACGTTGTGGACATGGATGTCTCTGTTTGTAGTTATGAGTAACTTACAGCCCTTTTGTCCTTGTCAGACAGTAACAGTTACTGTGTCCCTTCTAGAGTTCAAGGCTGCGTTTGACATCTTCATCCAGGATGCAGAGGACGGCTGCATCAGCACCAAAGAGTTGGGAAAGGTGATGAGGATGCTGGGACAGAATCCCACCCCTGAAGAGTTACAGGAGATGATTGATGAGGTGGATGAGGATGGTATGTCAGCATCATTACACCTGTCAAATAACTGTAGACATCAGCAGCACATATTTTTTAGAGTGAAATAAAATCATTTAAATATTAAATGAACACTGTATGTTGAGGTCTAATAACTGCAAATATAACATAGACATAAGGAGTCTTTATAATATTGTTTGTCATGTTAACAGGGAGTGGCACAGTTGATTTTGATGAGTTCTTGGTTATGATGGTCCGCTGCATGAAGGAGGAGAGCAAAGGAAAATCAGAGGAGGAGTTGGCTGAACTGTTCCGCATGTTTGACAAGTAGGTTCCTCTTTGTATTTTCACACACTGCATAAAGCAACTTCTACATTCAAGTTAATGTAAGAGGAATCAGTGCTAGTATATTGACAGATGTTTGAAATATCACTAAAGTCAAACAAAACTCTCTTGGTGTCATTAATAAATACCCACAACTTCACTCACACTGTGTTAGAAAACACAGTACACTCAGAACACCTTAGTGCTAAAGGTTTCAACATATTCCAGATGAGTATAAGACTGATTCCTTTATCTTGTGTTGAGGAATGGAGATGGCTACATAGACTTAGAAGAGCTGAAGACCATGTTGGAGTCCACTGGAGAGGCCATCACAGAAGATGACATTGAGGAGCTGATGAAGGATGGAGATAAAAACAATGATGGGAAAATTGATTATGACGGTAAGGGAGCCAGCCAATCAGCAGCACAACTGAATGTTTCGACAAATAATATTCAAAGGCAAGGAATTTGCATTGATGATTAAAGTTAGCAGGAAACACAAGTCTTCCAAACTGAACAACAAAATACATTGTTATAAACTTCCACAACAACATCACACTGCCACTAGAGGTCCTTGTCAGAAAAACATGATCTTTTTCGGTGTGAACAACTGACCTAGCAGCCTAGCAGTTTCCTTAACATTTTAGAACTTTCATACTGAACTTTAAACCTGCGAACTGTTTCAACTCAAGTTGGAAGAGGAGAAACATAATGCTAACTAAAAGAGATGTAATGTAAATTAAAAAAAAATTTAAACAAACGTGAACAAACAGTATTGCAAAAGTAACCCTTTTTACATGCACATATGCATTCATACAGAAAGCCTCTGTATAAACTCACATCTACAATGTCTGCATATAGAATCAGAATGAATCAGCTTTAATGAACACATACAGGGAATTTGACTCCGGCTTTTTGTTGCTCTCAAAGTACACACACAGAAATACAGATACAACTAAAAACAAGTAATTTACGTAATTTCCCTGTTTGGGATTATTAAAGTCCTTCTATCTATCCATCTATCTAAGTTCAACAAAGCTGAACAAGGTAAACAAACATTTAATTATTATGTACAGATATCATTTTGTATATAAAAAAGTGAATATGCATTTAACATATACATAAATATGCACAGTATATGTTACAAAACCATGTATTACATATTTCCAACAAATCTACGGGATAAAGCGAGGTAAAAGATAACATCAGTAAAAAAAAAATAGCTTTAAAGTGCTCATATTATGCTTTTTGGCTTTTTCCCTTTTCTTTGCTGTGTTATACATCTTTTATGTGCACGTTATAGGTTTACAAAGTGAAAAAGCCCAAAGTCCACCCCAAAGGCACTTACCATCTCCAACAGAAAACACTGTTCACAAACTGCTACAAACAGCTCTATTGTAGTCCAGCCTTTACTTCCGTGACGAACGTGTGTCATTTTGTAACACGTTATAATGCTCGCCTAGCTGCTAGCATGGCACGCCTCATACTCTGCTTCTGACTGGCTAGTAGTCCTTACTTAGGTACTGCGCACATGCGACTCCCAACAAAGATGGAACAGAAGTGAGATGCCTCACTCTGTAGCTAAAACAGAGAGCTCAATGTGCAGTACAACAAAAATATGGTGTTTTTTGAAAATTAAACCATGTAAACCTATTCTGATATAACCTCTAAATACAACTATAAACCTGAAAATGAGCATTATATGAGCACTTTAAGTAAAGAAAAGAACCAAAAGATAAGAAAGAACTACAGGAGACAGTACAGTCTTGCATATTTATGTAACTATATATAAATAAATTAAAGGTCATGCTGCTAGGGAATTCAGCTTCATCTTACTCTACTCCAATATACATTTAGTTCTCCCATTTCTTACGTTTCTGGCAAGGCTTAAAGGAGAGCTCTGGCCGATTTTTACCTGAATGTTGATCACTAGATAGATCTACAAGTACTGTCGATAGGGAAAGAAATGACCAAAATCTGTGCTAGCAAACTGGAGTTGCTGCTAGCTCCCAGTTAGCTAAAATGCCAGTTGTGGGGGCATACTTCTAAAGAGTGCCTTTGTGACTCTTAGCAGACACAAAATGTAATTAAAATTTCTATGCAACATGACAACATGATGTATTTTCAACTCAGACACTGTGAAGAAACCGTTTAAATTCAAAGTTTGTACTGTCACTTACCTTGTCTCGATACTGCCGGTAGCTAGCTCGGCCTGCTAGCTGCATAGCGGCATCCGGGATGAGGGGGTTCAGCAAGGTTTCGGTGCTAATCATCACGCAACAGTTCCGTGTATAGTTGTTTGTTGCTATGCTGAGTTCCAGCTCATCCATTTTGTGTGCAGTGGAGGTCTGTGTGGTAGTGTCCTTAGCCGGGCTAGCAGGCCCGACCGCATCCTCGCTTCTGCTTTCTCTCCTGCCGCCACCTTCGTTGCCTGCCGCTGCCAACAACAATCCACGGAGCACCCAGTGGTCTGGCTATGTCCTCCAGACCAGAGGACAGAGGTGACCAGCACGAGATATCTATTTCGAGTGTCTTTCATTATATGCGCAACATCTCAGATGAAAGCGAGACCGCTGGGCTCTCCGTGGATTGTTATCGAGTCTAGGAGGCAGCGCAGACCGAGCCTGTATCTCTCCAATGCTAGATCCCTGGTGCATAAAATGGACGACTTGGAATTACAACTCGCTGGAAATCACTATGTTCGTGACTGCTGTGTTTTAATTATCACTGAAACCTGGCTTCACCCGGGGATACCCGATGCTAGCATGCAGCTAGCAGGTCGCACTCTGCTCCGCTGGGACATGACTGAGGACTCCGGTAAGAGCAGAGGAGGGGGGCTCTGTATGTACGTGCATGAGAACTGGTGTAATAACGTCTTCAGCTGTCCTGTCAAAATAAAGGCCTAAAATGCCCCCAAAATAATCATTCATTCACAATCATTGTACAACTAGTCTTCTGCCCAACATGAAAGCTGTTTGCACCCATTTATCAACAAATTCAGGCAGATGTAAATACAAAGGATCTCAGAGAATCATTACTCTCCTAAAGGGTGTGTTCAAGTCAGAAATAGAAGATGAATTATATAAATATTAATATGTATATATTAATGCATTCTCTCTGACAGAGTTCCTTGAGTTCATGAAAGGTGTTGAATAAAGGATTCAGCTGGAGCCCTCACAACGCAGTATCTTCACTTTCCATTGACTTCATCATCATCTCTGGCCATTCCTGAAGACATGGCTCTACTTTTTGTCTGCATTTACCAAACCCAATCAACACACCTGTTCTCAGCCTCTCCTGTCACACAGAGGTCCTGAAAGGTTTGAAGAAGGACCTCATTGACTGCAAATATCTTTATTCCTGAAAGTAATGATCAATCAAAATGTCATATATAAAGACTATTTTCAATAAAATGATTTTCATAATTGCATCATTGTCTGTCATATAATGTGAATTTTACTTCTTGAGAAAAATAACAGTATGTATTTACGAGATTGTAGATTGGGAGAATTTAGATCTGTGCAACCTGAAGGCTTTTACAGCCGACACAGTACAGTTGATTTTGGTAAAGTGGGTGGCTTTAAAGATGTACTCATGCTCATTCCATTGGATGTTTTAGAGGTGTTACATCCATGTTAGTATTTGATATGACATGCTGCAGCAGATGTGGGTACATTTTACCATTTACATTTTTACAGGCCATTATATAACAATATGAAACATTTCTCACAATTTGATGTTTCATGGTTCACTTTCTTCCCACTCAAGATGGTCCATTCCCACCCACCAGTTGGTGGTTAGTCCCAACTAAGGGATAATGGAACACTATGGACTGAAAAAGAAAAATTACCATAGTCCTTAGTCAAAGAAAGGCTGGTTTTCAGGCTTTTATTAGAAAGAGCACATATGGAACAAAATGCAGACTGCGAAGGGTCCAGACCCTGAATTGTGATGTAGCTTTAGCATAATGCTCATCATAGGTGGGGTTGATGCATCAATGTGGAGAAGAGAAAGCAGGACCTGCATGGATCATCTTTATGAGTAGAGTCTTCGCCTTTCGGTGGTACTGCACATATAAATAACCTAAAGAAAAAGATGAATCCACCAGCTTAATGCTGACAGCACATTAACTTTTACTTGTTGACTCATCCCTTGTACCGCTTCCACAGAATAGCAAGAGAACAGCATTTGTGTGGGTGTAACATGGAGTGTTGGAGTACATCAATGCTACATACAACATACCTGGACTGCCACCTAGTGTACAAGCCCACTGTAGTAGCCTTATGTTATTAGATAACAAAAGCTGTGTTTCAGGCAATGTTTGGGACACTACACATTGGAATAACACTTCAAACATTTAATTTATTTAGTTTTTATTCTCCTTATCTTTATTTTTATTAAAAAAATCAATGCATGAAGAAGAACCAAACTTTGACATGTGGTCTACTCTCTTCCAGGCTGATTACTGTACATTTTAAGAACAATATTTTCAGATGGAGTTTATATATAAACTATACATTTCAAAATTTAAAATAATAAAGTAGGCATTGTTTTGGGGAAACATTTAGGGGAAGTCCAGGTATTTACTTTCTTGAGAGTTAGATGAGAGAATGGATAGCACGGTCACGTCTGTGTGCTAAAAATGGATGCATTTAACTTAGTTTAGCATAAAGACTGAAAACATGGAAACAGCTAGTCTGTTTCTGTCTATTACTGATAAAATACATCTCCCCTATATCCAGTGCCTGAATTGGACCAAAAAAGGTGCCGGTAGTCTAATTCCGCAGTTGCAGGACATAATCATTTGCATGCATCTTGGATATACTTAAGTGAAGCATGCGCTCAGCTGCTGGCTGCTGAGAAGCACAGAGCAAAAAGACTATTGTCCAGCTGCGCGCAATCTCGTTTCTTTTTACAATCCTCCAGGCTGGTTGCTGGCTAGCAGAGGCTGCACAGCACAAAGTTATATTTCGTTCTCCCTGTTCTTTCTTTAATGTGAAATGCTGTTTGAATTTCCAAGATAGAAAGTCATTCCTGCACCGGCTCTGTTGTGCCGGTTCAGTGATCACGCAAATAGCTACATTTTTCGTTTTCATATTGGGGCTTCTGGGAAATTCATGGAGTTGCCTTAATTTATTCAGAGAGTGAATAAACTCATGAAATGGAGAAGTATCGTCATGTAATCCATTGATTTCAACAATGTAACTGTATTCTAAATACCAACTATTTAAATTGTAACTGTAACGGAATACAGTTACTCATAATTTGTATTCTGAATACATAACGCTGTTACATGTATTCCATTACTCCCCAATACTGAGTATGTACAAGGGAGGGAAATTCAAAGTCTTATTGGGGGTGAAGGGGAAGCTAAGGATTTATTTAAACAGATAGATGCTATCACCCAGTTTTCACTAAAATTGTGGTACAGCATAGTACGAAAATATAAATTAGAGGCAGATCTCCCACTACTTAGATGGAGCAGTGTCTGCACTGTGTACAGTAACAAAGGACGGGAATTTCATGAGTTTTCAAGAGATGAAACAAAACTTTACATTGTGCAACCAGGATCATTTCAGATACTTGTAATTAAGGGATTTTTATGTGAAGGAAGTAAAGTAAAACCCAAAGGTGTCCAAAATTTGGACAAAAAAATGGTATAATTAGAACTATAATAGGAATATACAATTCAAGGAAGTACAGAGTAATATCTACATTATACCAGCAACTGATGGAGAGGAAGGGAAATACAACATCATATGTCAAGCAGAAGTGAGAAAAAGAGCTAGGTATGAATATTTCTGGGGAAGACTGGTTGCATATATGGAATACACAACAATCTACCACATCGTCGCGTATATGGAGGGAATTCTGTTGGAAAAAATGTAATAAGATTTTTCATTACACCTAAAATTAAGAACAAATTCCTGTCAGTGCCCCAACCATGTTGGAGACAGTGTGGAGTGGTAAATGTAAACCATTCACGTCTTTTGGCTCTGACCTGTTTCCTCTACAGTGAAATACAGACAAACTTTACACCGTTTAGTGTTAGCTTTGCAACGCATTGTAACCATGTTTAATCCAGCTACTAGCTAGCGGTAGGCTAACGTTAGCTGCTGTCGAGTATAGTGTTAACTAGCGTCACGTGCAGCAATGTTTCTGTTGCCTATAACGTCTGTTTCAGAGCATCAGAGAGAAGTGCAGACATATCAGTGGCACCAGAATGAGGCACCGAAATCCGCGTTGCTATTCCTGCAGCAGCAGGATGTGTTACGAGGAAGTACGGCAAAATAATAGCCTGTTAGGCATGACGCAAAGCCGAGTGAAGTGAAAATAAATTAATAAATGGCGGCATGCGATTAAAACAAATTAATGCATTATGCTCTGCCCTTAATCGCATCGCGATTAATGCGTTAATGCTGACAGCCCTAATATTTATTTTAAGTTCTGATAACTTAAACTGTCATATTTTGTGCAGAATTGTGTTTGTATTGTCTTTTGAAAATGTTGGAGGTGGAGACTGTGCAACTTAAAAAGTGTGTTCCCTGTTATAATTGCAATAGTTAAATAACTGGATTCTCTTAAGTGTGTTTTTCAAATGTTCTAATGAAGGATTTTTGCAATTGAGAAATAGAATTTTCTCTTTCACTTATGTTGTTATAATAAAATATATATATATAAATGTGCCAAAAATATGTATCAGATATATAATAAATATAAAGAGCAGAGAGCAACAATAATATAAATTAAAGCTGCAAGCAGCATTGGACGTGCCCTCGCACCTCTGCGGATGTTGGGGTCAATGGTGGACGCCGCTCCTTGCGACCGTGCATTTGCGTGGCACTCAAATCGTCACCAATGAAAAGGGAACTCCCTGCTGAGTTCAGTGATAACTCACACAAGACTCTACGTCATACAGTTCATTAGCTATGAAAGAGGGCATGGCTAAAACATGGGGGGTGGGCCAAACCATGACCAATGAAAACGGAACTCTCTGTTGAGTTCAATGATACCTCCACAATAGTGTACAAGAAACAGGTCATTAGTTATTAAAGGGGGCGTGGCTTAAGCATATGGGGCGGGGCAAATCGTCAGCAGTGAAAAGGGAACTCTATGCTGAGTTCAATGATACCTCACACAAAACTCTACCTTAAACGGGTCACTAGTTATGAAAGGGGCGTGGCTTAGACATAAGGGGCGGGCCAAACCATGACCAATGATAAACAAACTCTCTGTTGAGTTTAATGATACCTCACACAAGACTCTACATCAAACGGGTCATTAGTTATGAAAAGGGGCGTGGTTAACGCATAGGGGGCGGGTCAAATCATCACCAATGAAGAAGGAACTCTCTGCTGAGTTAAATGATACCTCACACAAGACTCTACCTTAAACGGTTCAAATGTTATGAAAGGGGGCTTGGCCTGAGTAAGTGGGCGTGGTTAAAGTATAGGGGGCGGCTCAATATCACATTGACATGCTACATATGTGTACCAAGTTTCGTGAGTCTACGTTAAACGTACTGCAGGGGCTCAATTTTTGTAACTTTGTAGGGGGCGCTAGCGAGCCATTTTTATGCGCCTATTCCCGAAACCCTTAAAATACGTAAATTTTCACCAGACTTGATGCGACCGCCAATTTTGGTGAGTTTTTGAATATGTTAAGCCCCTCAAAAAGGCAAATCATTTGCCAGGAAAATAATAATTCCTTAAGTTCCAATAGGCCCTTCACTGCTGTCGGCGCTCTGTCCCTAACTAAAACCTGACCTTTCTGGCCTTCCTTGATGCAAAATCATCAATGATGTTATTGTATGAAATCTGCTACCCTATCGATTGATACTGACGGAAAGGCCAGTGAGCCGTTCCTGGGACATGGTTGACCTCTGGTATGACTTGATCAACTTTAGTTCAGAAAAGCTCCTCTCTGCTTGAGCCACAGTGACTGGCAGAGTAAGTGCAATCCTGAGAGCAGTCCAAAAGTTAGGGTAGATCTCTGATAGATCCTTATCATGCATAAAAGTGATAAGCTCAAGGAGTCTCATGGTCCACCGTTCCCCCCCTTGTCCGGACCGTTCCATTTGGGAGACCAAGCAACATAGGCGCCAATTTATGTTTTCCTCCGTGTGTGCTCACGGGCGCACGCCCTTTAAAAAAAAAGTAGTAAAAAAATGTTTGCATTTCACATGGCCGACACGAACACACATGCTTATCAACTCGATAATAAAGTAAAGTAGGCTATCTTTCAACTAAGGATAGGATTGGAGATGAAAAGTTTAACCGACACATAACCGCGATCAGCTTCGTGGGTGCTCAGTATTAGTGGCACACCAACGGTATTGGCGCCTATGCCCAGCAACTCGTTCGACCCAGAGGTGAACTGTCCCCCGCTTCCCCCTCCACTTTCCACTTTCCATCCCCCATGTGTCATGAAAAAAATGCCGCTCTGGGCAGCTGCCCACTTCGCCCGTGCCAAAAACCACTACTGGGAGAGAGAGTGGAAAGACATGCAGGGAACTGTGACAGGTCGGACTCAAACCCTTGACCTTCCACGTCGAGGAATAAACCTCTACATATGTGTGCCTGCTCTATCAACTGAGCTAACCGGCCACATGAAATTGATTCTTCTATAAAAATATTTTACTGCAAATGTGGTTTAATTGACAGATATTTTGGCACACCCCATAAATTCAAGATCAACTTTATTGTCCCACAACGTGGGAAATTTGTCTTGGGCACTCAACCCATGCTGCAGTCATAGTAAAAACAAACACAGACAGCATGTACAAACAACAAATACTGCACAATATTAAACGTACTCAAAATAAATAAATTAAATAAAAACAAAGAGAGATCACAAATACAACAATTACATATCTTCATCGTAATTCAGGCCTGTTCTGCCTATTACTTGCGGCTATTTAGAAGCTTAATAGACACTGGGATAAATGAGTTTTTGAAACGGTTAAGCCTGCAGCGAGGAACTCTAAACCTCCTACTGGATGGCAGCAGCTCATATTCTACGTGCAGAACGTGAGACGTGTCGCTAACAGTTCTATTTGCTTGTCGCAAAGAAGCCTGTTCATAAAAACTCTGCATGGATAAGTGCTCTTTAACACCAATGATCTTCCATGCAGTATGAATCAATCGTAACAGTTTAGTTTTCAACTGCACAGGGAGGTTGCCAAACCAAGCTGTAATACCGTACCTGACCAGGCTCTCCAGGACTGCTTGATAAAAGGTGGCTATCGTCGCACCAATTCACAAACCTTTCAATTTCTATAAAATAATCAGCTGGGTCACAGTTCTTTTTCAGCAGAGATAAAATTGCCGTGTCATCAGAAAATTTAATGACTATGATTATTTGGATAAAAACTTCTACACTCATCTGTGTATAAAGTGAAAAGGACAAGTGAGCTGACACTGCCCTGAGGGGCTCCTGTGCTCAACATTTTTGATTCAGATAGAGTCCCATTAACGCTGACCTGCTGTCTACGATTGGTTAAGAATGAGTGATACCATTTGATAATAAGGGGGTTGTACTTTAAAATCATTCAGCCTCTTAATTAACAAATGTGGCTGCAGCGTATTAAAAGCTGAGCTAAAATCAACGAATAGGAGGCGTGCGTATGAGGTAGAATCCTCTAAATGTCTGTTAATACTATGTGTCACAGCGATTATGGCGTCATCAGTGCTTCTGTTACTCTTATTTGCAAAGTGAAAGGGATCTAAAAGACAACTGACCTCTGTTTTCAAGAACTGTATGATAATTTTCTCAAAACACTTCATCACCAGTGACGTAAGTGCTACAGGACGGTAGTCATTATTCTCTTTACAGCTTGCTTTTTTAGGTACGGGAATAATAGTAGAGTTTTTCCAGATAGAGGGAACAGAGTGAATGTCTAGAGACTTCTGGAAGATGGGGCACCATGCCTCTGCCAGCTCTTTGCTGCAAGATTTCAATAGGCGCCCAGAGATGCCATCCGGTCCAGAGGCCTTCCTGGGGCAGATGCATGAAAAAAATGTCTCTCCACAACATGCTGGTCAATGGAGATTTTCACAGAGTTCAATGCAGATACACCATCCAGAGCTGCTTTTTGCTCTTGAGAGAAGTCTCTTGTTTCGAAATCTACAGAAAAAATTATTCAACTCATTTGCTTTATCCCTCTCATTTATCACATTAATACACCTCTTAGTTGGTGCCATGTTTGTCATGGCTTTTACAGAGTCCCAGAGTTTCTTATTGTTCATAGTCAAACAGTGGGATTCCAATTTTTCTCTCTCCTTACATCTAGCTGTCCTTATTTTGTGATTAATTTCTTTCTGCATAATTTTCATTTCTGCATAGGTCACCTCTCTTGAATGCTATTTTTTCTGTACAATGCACTCTTTGATTTCCTTGGAAATGTAAGATTTGTTATTTGGGTACTTAGTGATTACTTTTTGGGGTAACACGTTATCTTTACAAAAGTTAATGTAATCAGTGATAGCATGTGTAGCCTCCTCTAACTCCAGGCTATGAAAGAGTTCCCAGTTGGTACAGGAGAAACAGCTTTTAAAGTCTCAATGCCATCATTATCCCATATATATATATATTAATATATATATATATACCGTTTTAACCTGTGGTTTGCAGCTTTTAAGCAGGGACTTGTACCTGTGGATTAAGTGGACGGCATTGTGATCAGAAGATCCTAGAGGGGGTTTAACCTTAGCGGTGTACGCATTCTTAACATTACCATAGCATTTGTCAAGAATATTTTTACCTCTGGTATTACAATCCACGTATTGATTAAACCCTGGTAAAGCAGGCTCAAGTTTACAATGATTAAAATCACCTTAAAAGAAAACAGGGGGCTTCAGAAGTATGCTTTAGTTGCCTGTGAACACAGTCTGCTATGGCTGTAGCTGCATTTGCAGCGTTTCCACTGGGCGGAATATAAACAGTGCATAATATAATGTTGCCGAATTCACGTGGAAGATAAAAGGGTCTTAGGCTTAAACATGTCAGCTCAATGTCGGGGTTACAGAGCGACTCTTTTGTTGTGAACTGCGAACACCACTTGTTGTTAACATAAACACAGGTACCGCCGCCTTTACTCTTGCCAGAGTTATTGGTCCTGTCAGAACGCACCAGGGAAAAGCCGTCCAGAGAGACGAGCGAGTCAGGCACGTCCTCCTGCAGCCACGTCTCAGTGAAGACAAGCAGGCATGATTCACGGTACTCGTGTAAAAATCTGGTGTTGACTTTTAGCTCCTCAACTTTGCTCTTCAGCGATCGGACGTTGCAGAGAAGCACGGAGGGCAGCGGTGGTCTGTGTGCTCTTCTCCGAAGTCTCTGTCGTACTCCGCCGCGTTTCCCCCTCTTCCGCGTCCGTCCACTGCAACCTGCTGTTGGACTTCGGGGCAAGCAGCTCCCTCGGTAGCTGAGGGGCAGGCATGTGACTGGGCCGCAGGAGCAGGAGCTGGTCACGGGTGTAACTCAGGAGCGCGGTCGGCACAGTGCCCGGCCCGCTTGCGTGGAGTGGCATACAAGCCAAACTATTGGGATAACAAGCAGTCCTCTCAGTAAAAACAGTAAAACCAGCGTCGTGTTGCGCTTGAGCACCCGTGTTGTGATTTAAAAACACCAAAAGTTCATAAGAAGCCACATACAATCACCTAAAACAAACAAAAACAATGAGGCAACAGCACGAGGTAGCCCGAGTCACAGCAGAGCAGCGCCAGGAGGAGGAAATTAAAAAAGTGCAAAATAAAGCCAGGCCGAATGGAAGATGTTAAATTTGATTCATCCCATATTTTGTGTGAAAGTGGGCAGGGGGTTCCTCTACATGTCTGAAAAAATAGAATGTGAATATGTTGATGAATTGAGGGAATACAGCACTACAAACACAGAAATACATTAAGTGGAAATATCAAATATTAGGGTCTATAATAAATGTATTAATTTGCTTTAAGGCAGCTTTGACTGGGCTGGTCCCAGAAATACCAACCAAGGTTTTCTATAAAGCTGTGACGGGGCTGAATCCAGCAATATATGATTTGTTGCTGTAGCACATACAGTCTGTTGTCTACATTCAGAAATGTATGACGTGTAGCTAAGCACAATGGAATAGGTGTAAATAGAAAGTCAGCAAGCAATCTAAAACAACGTCTACTCTTTAATCAGGGGAAAAACTGTTTTGTATAAACTTTAAGGAGTAAATAAATGTTCTGGGTGCAGAGATATCATTTTAATTATTTGAACAGGCAAAATATGCTTTAAGAATGAATATATAACATATAAACACAAAACATTCACTTTTTTTTCTTCCTTTTTCCGTATTTTGTATGCAGCATGTCATTCATGCTCATTATCATTCATGCAGGAACAAAACTCAGTGCACATCAAAAGTTTAACCACTATGCAAAGTTTGTTTATTGCTTAACTCCTTCATCTGAGAACATTCGTATACTTTTCTTAATCGTAGAAAGATCTGTCTCCATTTCACTTGTCATTGATGGCATGGCTCTTCTACTGGGTCTTCCTGAGTCAGAGTTTCAGACATTCAATGACCTAGGTGAGAGCATCTGGAGGAAGATTACAGCCTTAATAGGAAAGGAGGGCTTCAACCGTGTGGCTATAGTCTTTGACAAATATGACCATTTCCCATCAATAAAAGACCTTGACATGAAATGAAGAGGCACAGTTCACAGTAAGTCAACAGACCTATCTATGTTATTACAGGAAGAGCAAAAGTTCCTACAAACTACAAAGAATATCTGAAGTGCAGTGAGAACAAGGCTGCCATATGTAGCTTTGTCAGCAACTACATAGTGGACATAGGACCACAGAGAATCTCTTCAGGGAAGACCAATTATTTTGGCAGGATGCTTTGAAAAAGGTGAAGACATCAAGATGGTCAGCTAGTCGGGGGTAGAAAGCCTGATAGACCTATACAGTAACCAGGAGGAGGCTGATACGAGATTGGTGTTACATGCACACCTTGCACAGTCACATTCTCGTCTTATCATCAAATGTGATGGCACAGATGTACTTGTTTTGCTTGTCTACTATGCAAGCAAAGGGGTGTTTGCATCATCTATTGTCTCTATGCACTCTGGACATGGCCCAAGGGAAAGATTTGTCCCAATCTGCGCCATTTCACAGAAACTTAGAGCTCAATTCTGTGATTGTCTACCTGCACGCCACACCCTCACAGGCTGTGACACCACAAGCACCTTTTACAGGAAAGGTAAGACAACAGCTTTCACAAAGCTCACCCAGTGGCTTCCTTTTAGGCATGTCCATCCATTCGACAGCCATATTGCAACGCACTTTGGGCACATATCGGCCATCTATTTCGGGCAGAATTAATTGCGAGTGCGAATTAACCCCACACATTTCTACGGGAGATTCTTTGAGTGCTGTGTCTAGTCATTATAAAGTCTCTGCAACTACTAACTAGTGCTAGTGTTTTTTCGAGTACACAGTAGAAGTCTGCATGGGATACATTTTAATAATTCTGAATTAATGTATCGGTTACATCATAAGAAGCACAAATAAAGGTGCTTCAGAAAAAGACATGTAACAGAAAAAGGCATGCTGTAATTGATACATTAGTGTAGATGTATTAAACTAACATAATCATTTAAATTCCTGAAGGTTGAAGGAAAGATCAGGAGAAAAGAGGAGTAAAGACATTTTGTTCTTTTTTACTGAAAGATCAGCCACAGCAAAAAAGAGCAACAGACAGAAGAGCAACAGACAGGACAGACCAGACAGACAGAACAGCGACAGACAGAATGACAGACGGAACAGCAACAGACAGGACAGACAGAACAGCGACAGATAGAACTGCAACAGATAGATTTGCTTGTTGCCGATTCTGATTCAGAACAGCCCGAGCCCGAATTTTGCACTGCCCCCTAACGGCCAAATATGGTTTCCCGTTGAATGTGTCACCTAAGTCACATACTAGAGCTCCTTACCTTTCAGATGACGCCCAACATATCCATATCTACTGTGGAATTTTGGAGGAATTCCAGCTCAAATATCAACATTTTGACAATTCTATTGCAACAATTGCTGACTTTGCACTGCCGCCTAGGAGCCAAATATGGTTTCCAGTTGAATGTGTCACCTGATGTATATACTAGAGCGCCTTAACATTTCCGATGATGCCCAACAGTCCCTTTAGAGTCCTGTTAAATCTCTCAATCATCCCATTTCCATACTGCTTGTATGGATTGCAGGGGAGCTCTGTGTCATGCGACAGGTTTTCTGTATGCTTCACATGTATGACACAAAAGTCATCTATATCCAACCTCATGCTCGGCCAATAGCACATGGTTAGAGCTTTCTTGAATGTGCGATCAGCGTAATAATGACCAGAAAAGGGTGTGCCATAGAGAATGCTCATTGTCTCTATAATAAGTGTAGTGGGAATCAGCACTTGGTACACAACTGGCTGTCCTGGTGCAATGTGAGCTTTACGACAGAGCGTGTCACGACACAGTACAAGTTTAGGGAATTGCCACCAATTCCCTAAACAGAGTTTTTTTTGGATTTTCCCTTTTACCTGTCTAAGGTAAGGACATTTGTGTTGCTGTACCCATTTGTACACTTCTGAGAGAATGGGGTCAGACAGTTGATTAGCTACAATGTCATTACCTTGACCAAAAAGTGTGTGTTGTAACAATTCCATACCTACATTGGTTGTCTGAACAACAGCAGAATCTAGTTCCGCACAGCAAACCTGATCCGTGGTGCTGATCATAGACGAAGGATGCACTGGCAGATTGTTCAACTATGGAGCAGGAGGAGGAGTGTCCAGTTTAACAGGAGAGGAGTGGTGTTCCTGGGAACGGGTCGCTGTGTCCTTTGAGACCACTGGGTCCTGTGAGAGGGGAATCCGTGACATAGCATCAGCATTAGTGTGTTTCTTTCCTTCCTTGTGTAGTATAGTCCACTGATACGGATCCAACTCCAAAGATCAACAACCTCGTCGTCCTGTGGGGTCATGTGTGACATCCAGTTTGTATGTCAATTGCAATTGATTAGGCCAAATTTGCTTGATCCTTCTGGTAGTTTGTACAGATTTCTGTAAACTCTGGGAAATGCGCTTCAGTTCAGCACATGTTGTAATCTCCCTCATCAGGTGCTCAGACGAGATACAACATGATGTTCTGTTCCAAAACAGTCCCAGACACTTGAGTTGTTGAATTGCTGCAGGTTCTTGAGCCAAGTGACTTTCCCTTGGCCCCACCTCCTTCCCAAGAACTCTTGGTATACCTGCAGCAACGCCTGAAGCCATTCATCAGTGGATGCATCTTCCACCTGCCTCAAAACGTGGATGTTTCGACAACAAATTGTCGATCGTGCATGTGTTGGTCATTGTGATTCACTTATTGTCCAGTAGTGAGCCTTCACCAGACGGGCAAGTATTTGTCTTCCCCATATTTTTCAGCACATTCAGAGGATTGTAATACTTACTTTTCATTTTTTTCCCCCTTTTCTGCCATGTTTCTTGCTGGGTAAGTGGCTGGTCTGTCGGATCATCCGTCACCTCATCATTCCCCACAAACACCTGGCGAGCAGAATGGATTTCTGACCCATTTCTGACCCAAAACAAATTCTTCCATGATCTGGATAAACTGACCTGGACGCCGATGCAATTTGTCCCTTAACACTACAGTTTTTGTGGTTCAGAACCAATTCTCCACATATGCATTTGTGTCCCTTGTTTGACCCAAATGCTCCAACATGACACCACTCCTTAGTGGTAGTGTCCCTACATATTGCTTCAATATCTTCACAAGATCTGGGCAAAAATGTGGGTTAGTTGGGAGTCCACGGTTCATCTCACCTTTGTCTTCTTGCAGGGTTAAGACCTCTTTGAATAGCCGTGTGAAGGGAGAGTTCCGTACAATGCCTTTCGGAGTTTTCCCATCATCTTCACCTATTTCTTGATCCACTCCGGCTATGTCCAGCGCAGCCTTCACTTCATTATTGAAGCCTTGTTTTTGTATTGCCTGTTGTAGTTCATTATTACTTGAACAGGCAGAATTCCAACAGATTCTCACTCCCAGCTTGTAAAATATGGATACTTGGTCAGGTGCCTTTGTCGTTGTTATTGACGCTAAAAGCCTGCTTTAGCATCATATCTAAACACGCTTTACCTAAAAGCGCTTGGTCGGGACTATTGGCGTCACTTTTGACAGGACGTTTGGGTTTAGGAAAAGAATAACGGACAGTTGGGTTTAGGAAAAGAAGAAAGCGACGGTTTGGTTTAGGAAACGTGACACGCGGGACACGATCCAGGGAACAGGGAAAATGCATGTAGGAACACTGACCTTGTACTTTTACTGCACTTCACTTTTGATGCCTTGTCTGCCACAATCTCGATCATACATGCAGCACATATATGCACAATTGTAAACGTGCAAGGCTCTGTGTTCTGGCACACTTCCATGCATCTCTGTAGGTATTGGTGTATTGTACACTTTGACAGGGATGCCAGTGTTGCATGGATGATGGCCCAGCTGAAAATCTGTTTCCACTTTTGTGGGTGTGAACTCTTTTTTGTATATAGAGGTGTAATCTCAGCACAGGCACCAGTTCTGTATGTTCACAGAAGTTTGGTCCGAGGTGATCATTACTGCAAGGGGAACTACAGTAGGCCTTGGCAACTCCAGGGGCATGCACTGTACATAATAGGATACATTTTTGGCTTTAGGAGGTTTGGCTATTACTGTGCCTATCGCATCAAGATATAAGCAAAGCTGCTTATTATCAATCTTTTGCTTCAAAGCTTGGAGCTGAGGCAGGGAGTACATGTAAACAGTTAAAGGTAACATCCCTATAAACTGCACATAGTGGTGTCTTAAAGCTGTACTTTCAAAACCTTGAGTCCTGTGCTTGTTGCACAAGGGATATGTCCAAAAATAGGTTTGATGATATCTGTCCTGAAGGTTTTTCTCGCTGGATATCTTTTGGAGAACAGGAATGGATGGCACCTGATCAAAGTTTCCTGAAAGGAGTTTTTCCTTATTGGCACTCGGCATTTTTTTGGTGTACATGTGGGTTGGTGTGAAATCCCCAAGTTCTTTTCCCTTTCTGTTCGGTTCTCTGTACCTGAGACATGAATTTCAACAATAATGTCGTCATTGTGAGGCCCAGGATCTTCGAGAATTATCATTTGGAAGGTCCTACAATTGGCAAACTTGCAATGTGCCTTCCCATGCCAAAATGGAACTGTTGTCTTTCTGGAACCTTGTATTTTTGTTTGATTCCTTTTGAATACTAAAACACAGTCCGAAATGGTTGAAATGGTCTTTTCACAATTTGTCTGAAGTTCTGCGGCTATCTCATTGTATATATCCTGTATATATTCTGTGCATTTAGTGGGGGTGTGAGTATATGCTTGGAGTAGGGAACTGACTATTTAAGGCCCCATACATGGTATAGCTCCAACAAAATATCTTCTGTCTTAGGGGGCCCCTTCTAATGTTAATAGTTTCTAAATGTTTCAGTAACAGTAGGGTAAAGTTCATAGGAATTCCCTTATATGGCAATCCTTAAGTCAAAGTTGTAAATCTTCAGATACCACAAAGGCACTGACGAGATTTGCATGTCTTGAAAGAAAAGGTTGAATCTAAAGAAAACTAAAGACACCAACCTCAAAATCAGGTGACTGTGTATCCAGTTGTTCATCGTCTTCTTCGTCTGTGACGATGACATGTATCATTTCTTCAATGACACCTTTGGGTAGTCCATCTTCCTCTACATCTTCTTGATAAGAGGTCTTTGAAAGAATATTGTGAAATTGTGAACATCATTATTGTATTGACAGAATTCAGTGTTTACAACATCTGACAAAACACAACTACAGACACCGACCTCTAAATCATGGGACTGTGTCTCAGGTGGTAGTTGTTCAGCATGGTCATCCTCGGACCCTTACAGCTCCAGGTTAGGAATTTGTTCTTCAGGGGTACCCCTCGTGCCTCCCATTCCTGAAGTGTGTCAGAAATTGTTTAACAGTTTATAAAAAGTTTACAATGTACAAACAGATATTATGTGACGGACGAATTGCTGAAATTAAAAAGTATTTACAATTTATAACCATCTTTGGCTTTGGAAGGACAGTTCAAACACACCACATTTGATTCTTCTAGTTTGAGGCAACAATTTGTAGTTGAAGTAATATAACCACAGCCGTAATCATAATCCATACCCACCATAATCATGCATGTTCCACATTTCAACAATTACATACCTCCAGACTAACACCAGACCAGAACATCATTACCATTGTGTCTGTGAAGGTGACAGCAGTTAAACACATTGTTATGGCCGGAATGAACCATATGCACAGAAGGCTCTTGAGCCAGCTCATTTATTTGTGTCAGCTGTGTTGTGACAGCATTTTCTGTTATATTCTGCTTCTTACATGTTCACTCCGACACTGAATATCTTGTTTTCCCAATAACTTGGTTAATCTATCTGGTATTCTTTAAAGGAACAGAAAGGGTGAATTTGAGCACCGACCTGTGTTCAACCAGCACTTATTACAACAAATACACAAAATAACAACTAACAACTGCCATTTAAAGTATAGTAGAATTTTTGTATTGGCCTGGCGTTGAGCTTTGGGTCCCCCCGTGACCGTGTACTATGTAATGTCATTTCACGTGAACTGGCACGGGGGGTTCCAGAGACCCGTGCTGCGATCGAACGCGTTTGGACAGGCTAATACAAAATGTTAATAAACTAACCAAGTCCCCATGACACGAAGGACAATACAAGGGTTAACTTCGAAATTATCAATGGCCAATCAATACATATTCAGTCATCAAAATCTATATACCTTTTTATAAACTACAACAAAAGCAAAAACAAACCAGCATGTAGTGAGACGCTCTCTGTGTCTGTGTGTGTGTGTGTGTGTGTGTGTGTGTGTGTGTGTGTGTGTGTGTGAGAAAGAGGAGGGGGTTGAGCTAGGCTAGGCCGCGCTCAAGATTAGCCGTTAGCTCGTTCGAGGTAGGCTATGTGTTAGCTACACAAAAGCTATTTAGCCTCAAGAGGGCGGTAGTGGGCTGCGTCGCAGTGCCACGTGGCTAGGCTAGCCAGTTAGTGCTCAAACTAACGTGTAGCTGACAAAGAGATGCTCCAAGGAGTCACGTACAGAGCTGTGTACACTCTGTACGTGACTAGCTGTTGGCAAGCTGTTCAACTTGGCGTGTGTGTGTTCGGTTAGTGTGTAAAAGATGATAGAAGCACATTTACAGAAAGAAAAGACACTTTGGATTTTGAGTCACTGAGGTCTGGACTAACGCAAAGTTAGGGCAGACTGAGAATTTTGTCTGAATGAGGGGACGTTCATGATACAAGCTAACCAGCTGATTCTTTACGGAGATAAACACAGGTCCGCTGTTCTTCACAGGACCGCGGGGTGGCGTGCTCATCACCTCGCAGGCTGTGAACAGACGGACCAACGGAGCTATCTCTCTGAGCAGTGACTAAATCCTGTGGAGGGAATATCCATGTAGCATTTACAGTTCAATAACCTACATTAATCAACACAACATCATCAACCACGCACCTTGATCAGTGGTGCTTTCACAGAAAATAATGGGACACTGTGGTCCCGATCACAGATTAATACCCCAAAACGTGCACCAGTAGCACTAGGATTAATCACACATTAATGGCAAAACAATGGCAACATTAGCCAATTACTCATTAATAAAACACACCCTGTTCTAACATTTGCCCAGAACACTTTATCAAACCTCTTACTTTTGGATGTGTAGTCCACTTAGTTTGTTCGGCGGATCCCCCGCGATGAACAGAAAGCAAGTTAAAAACACGGGCCCGTGATTTAACGAAACAGAAAAACTCCCTCCGGCATCTGGATTCAGAGCACTGTTCAGAGTCGACTGTAGGAGAAGCGACGTCCTCCTTTCCTTGGAAAACAGGGTAATTTACCCTCTACACAGTAGCGGAGATAGCGTGGGTGCTTGGGTGCGGTCACCCCAGGGCCCCGTGCCAATAAGGAGCCCCTCAATCACCACCAATCTTCTGTCACTTGACGAAAACGGGGCCTCACCAAGTGACATATTACAGATCGTTAACTGAAAGAAGCTACAGCACATGAGCTAGTGTTGTGATAAACTAGCTGTTCTTATCAAACGGAACAGTCACTTAACTCATGGTTACAATGGTAAACCAGCACAACAATGACAATTACCAGGCAAAAAACACTACATTCTAAGCAGATACATTAAAAAACAAATTTTATGAAGTCACATTTTGTATTTTAGAACAAACGGCAAACTTATCAGCAAATTTTAACACAACTCTATTTACTGCCTCGCATCATGGGAATTAGCAAGCCAATGAGCCACGCTCTCTTTATTTTTTCATTTCGTTATTTCCTTCTGAGTCAGTTTGACAGTATAACCTTCAAATGCGTAATGCAACTCCTTCTGTCTGCTTCTTTGACAGTGGCAGCGCCATATATCTATACACACAGAGGCCAATGGGCAGCGCAATGAGCGTCGCCATGTCAAGTCCCCCCTAGCTTGTTGTACTTAGTTACTGTTGCTAAGGCCGGCCCAAGCTTCTCCTACTTAGCAACAGTAACTAAGGGTGGCGTGAGGCACAAATGCATAATATAAACACAGCTATATAGGCTACTTTCCTGATAGCACTTAAGAGAATAGTTACGAAAATGGAGAGAAAATATAAATCTGGCGCATTAAAAAGAAAAGAACGAGATAGTAGGAGAAGTGTGGTAGCATCGTGTGCTCCTCTCACATCATACTTCTCATCATCATCATCATCATCCCTGACTCAACAAAATTATAATACCGTTAACGTTGTAACTCAGTCATCAATAGTTAATGTTACTGCTAGTGCTTTCCCTACTAGCCTGACACCGGCTAACGATGAGGCTAACAGCAGTCAAGCCCAGAAAAGCTCACCGGAGGGGGGCGACTGTCACCGGCAATTTGAAGTGGAGGATATCTCGTCGGTCGCGGATGCCTCTGGTTCCAGCAGCAGCGCCAGCATGGGTCCTTCAGAGGCGCACTGCCTAGCCAATGTCCTGTCTGAAGAGGAATATCCCACTGACCCGTACCTTTTTCATCACCGGCCTCTCACTACTGAATTGGTCCATGCGGTGATTGGACATGGTCCTTGCCAGCCTGGCTTGTGGGACTGCTACAAAGAGTTTCCACATGACCAGGATAAGTGACGCTTCAGTCCGGCTTGGTATATGCGCCAGATGAGAGGCTCAGGTAACCCAGTGGAGCGTCAGTGGTTGGTGTACTCACCCAGGGCAAACCGACTGTTCTGTTTCTGTTGCTGGCTTTTCGGTAAAAAGTCCAATGACAGTGCTGGGAAAGCCTGGGCTGACCCATGTATGGGGTTTTCTTCATTTAAAAAAGGGACAGAGCGGATTGAGACGCATGAAAGGTCCGGCGCTCACCGGGAGGCAGAGAAGGCATATCTAATGACAAAGTTTCGTTTGAGTCAGGACAGCACTGTCATTGCGGAGCTTCTGAAAGCAGAGAGAGAGCAGGTGGAGAAGAACAGAAGGTTGGTGGACAC